>NW_011494945.1:11801350-11818826 GCF_000754665.1 Bison bison bison | reverse complement strand
AATCCCAGAGCTGATCTCCTTCAGAATGGATTGGTTGGATCTCCTTGCAGTCCAAGGGACTCTCAAGAGACTTCTCCAACACCACAGTTCAAAAGAATCAATTCTTAGGCACTCAGCCTTCTTCACAGTCCAACTCTCACATCCATACATGACCACAGGAAAAACCATAGCCTTGACTAGATGAACCTTTGTTGGCAAAGTAATGTCTCTGCTTTTGAATATGCTATCTAGGTTGGTCGGTATATTAATAATGAAAGATAAAACAGGAGGGAAAAAAAACAAGAAGTTAATTTGAAGACAAAAATGGTCTACAAAGACCTTTGTAATGAATTATTAGTAGATAGTTAATACTAGTAAAATGAGCTACTTATATTTCCACACTTTAAATCTTTAATCCTCTTATAATCAAGAAAAAATACGGCTTTAAATTATACTTCTTCTCGGAATTTGAGGAAATACCTATGTGGTTAATTTTATGCTGTTTCAGTGATCCAATTACAAACCAGGCAAATATAGATATGCATATTGTAAACTGACTCTGAACTGAGGTTCTGTGGATGGTTACCTCAACCACAGTAAAATTATATATTGTTTTACTTGAATAATTGTTTTGGATCTGATCAGTCTTCTTCTCTATTGCCATTTAGTCAAAATGTGCTGTTTAATGTTGGATCACACCAAAACTTAACACTGAAGAGTCAATTAGATTCTATTAAGTTAAAAAAGTTTATAACCGAAAGTGTTTTTTCTTTACAGATGAAACAAAATTTTAAAAATTAGAAGATCACCTCTGTGTTTTTAAGAAAAATCCATTCATTGTTCTTTCCAAATAGCAAGTTATTTATGGAATACATTGTTATAAAAATTTATAGTAATTGATAAAAAATTCTTTAGTTTATAAATACTACACAAAGAATTTGGAAGAATTAAGTGCTATATTTAAGTAAATAAGTATTCATGAAGATCTCTTCTTATGTATTATTTATTAACTCATATATAAACTTATATACATGATATACATGATACTCGAAAACTGGATATTTACAAAACCATATAAAAGAGCATAGGAAATTTAAGAGACAAAAGGGTGAATCATCACTTCAGTCCAGTGGTTGAAAGACTTAAAATAGTGATAATAAGCTTCCTCTCTTTGAATAGTAAAGAAGAGGTAGTGAGGAAATTTGACTCTACCTTCCTGCCACAAAAGACACACACACAAAAATAATCACAAATAAAAACCCAAAACAGTAGCCTCTGATTAGGATACACGTGAATTCTTGACCAAGAACAACCCAGACTGAAGAATAGTAAACCTTCTCAACTGCCTTCTAAAACAATTAACTCAAACACAATTCAGATTACTTAGCAAGCATAATACCTTTCTAGGTAGTAGAAAATTGTGAAAAATAAAAGCAAATCTGTCAGAATTTGATCTTTAGAGACATACTGATGGAATCAAAATTCATTATTAATCAGATGTCAAATTCCAGACTGAGATTTTGTTGAGTAAAATACATTGAAAAGTATCAGAAGCAAGGCCTGAAAGAATGCATGTGCGTGTATGTGCTCAGTTATGTCCAACTCTTTGGGGCCCCATGAACTGTAGCTTGCCAGGCTCCTCTGTCCATGGAATTTTCCAGGCCAGAATACTGGAGTGGGTAGTCATTTTCTACTTCAGGGTAAAATGTATAGACACCGCAATAGATGAGTTAGTACCTTGAATAGGTACTACTTGGCTAAGCAATCATTTTCTAAAAGTAGTCTTGAGCTCTCACGGTGCCTTTGGCTATTGCATGGTGCAGAAAAAGCACTGAAATTCCAATGAGACTGGAAACACAGGAAGAGAAAACCCTAAAAAGTATGCAGTAACCAGAGTGAAAGTTAACAAGACAAAGAGTTTTTGAAGGACCCCAGAAGAAATTTACAGATTACGTTTCCTACAGCTCCTACTGCTTACATATTCTAGTTTCCTTGCATGTCACTTTAATAGGTTTACTTAGAATATTTATCATCTAAATATTATTCTGTGACTCTAATACCTAAGCATCACAGGCAAATTGAATAATTGACTCAATCTTTATGGCTCAAATTCCTATGAAAGCTGGATAGAGGAAGTTATATGAATGTTGTGATAGGAAAATTTTTATTTACCCAGGTTACACATTTTATGGCCATGAGAAGAGTTATGGTTGAGGTCAACAAAAACATTTAAGTAGCTCATGTCCTTGCTGCTGCTGCTGCTAAGTCACTTCAGTAGTGTCCAACTCTGTGCGACCCCAGAGACCGCATCCCACCAGGCTCCCCTGTCCCTGGGATTCTCCAGGCAAGAACACTGGAGTGGGTTGCCATTTCCTTCTCCAATGCATGAAAGTGAAAAGTGAAAGTGAAGTCGCTCAGTCGTATCTGACTCTTAGCGATCCCATGGACTGCAGACTACCAGGCTCCTCCATCCATGGGATTTTCCAGGCAAGAGTACTGGGCTCATGTCCTTAAAGTTCACCAAAATCTTTCATCAGAAGATAGCACCTGTGAGTACTCTTTATCTGTCCCAGGGTAGCATCCCACTGTCCCTCTCAGACACTGGGCTTTTTCTGCTGGGCTCAAGAACACACAAACCAGTCCTCTACACTCACTTGTAAGAAGGCATTCTAATCACATACAACTCTTTTCAGAAAGCTGCAGCTACCTCACCCACCTGAAGGAAGCAATGCTTCACCAGGCTGATCAACCAAAGCCATAGCAACTCCTGAGAAGACTGAAGGACCACTTAACACCCCCTGGCAACAGCAAAACTGATTCCCTTGGCAACATTCTGACATCATGTTGTCCATCTATACTTTCATTATTGGTCAGCACCAAGACATAAATAATTCTGATGTTGTCTTTTCTTTGTTATACATGGCAATTCACTCCAGGACTATTGTCTGGAAAATCCCATGGACAGAGGAGCCTGGTAGGCTATAGTCCATGGGGCCGCAAAGAGTCGGACAAGACTGAGCGACTCCACTCACTCACTCATATACATATGGGGCCTTGCAGGTGGTACAGTGGTAAAGAACCTGCCTGGCAATACAGGAGACACAGGAGACATGGGTTTGGTTCCTGGGTCTGGAAGATCACCCACTCTGGTGTTCTTGCCTTGAAAATTGACAGAAGCAGCCTGGTGGGCTATGTCCATAGGGTTGCAAAGACTCAAACACAACTGAGCACATGCACGCACTCATGTGCACGTGCACACACACACACACACACACACGTATATATACCCCTTGTTTCTTACCCTTCTCTGAACAATTTCTTTTATTATCCAAACATTCTCATAGGTCCACTTTAAGTTTTATGTCATGTTATAAAAACTCTCTTGTTCCCACAATCTTCATCAAATATTTGTTTCACAACCATGCCCTCACTGATCACAGCACCTCCACAGTCTCAGAAGAGATAGTCCTGTAGCTCATTAATTTCAGAATTATGAGATGAGATAAGCATTGCTTATTTTTCAGTCCTATATCTAGCCATTACTCTTCTTGTAAAAACAACAGATCCATAGAAACTCTTGCCTTTCAGCTGCACCATACTGCCTCTTCACCCTTAATGAAAATTTACAGACTAGATCAACAGTCTTTCTGTTTATGCTAGTACCTGCAATAATCCTGGATGACCCTGGTGCCCATGGGAATTGCCAATCTCATTGTGTTCTTCTATTTAATATTTATTTGGCTGCACTGGGTCTTAGTTGTGGCAAGTGGAATCTAGTTCCCTGATCAGTGATTGAACTCGGGCCCCCTGCATTGGGAGAATGGAGTCTTAGCCACTGAACCACCAGGGAAGTCCTGCATTGTTTTCCTTCTTGCATCCTTGATTTCCTTACCTCTAATGAACATAATCTACAATTCAACTCCCTCCTTTTTCTTGTCCTAAAAAAGTGACTTTGACCATCTTTCTTCACAGTTTCAGTGTCGGGCCTTGCTTTCACTCCACAGAGTAAACAGAAGTTCACACATGTGTCGCCTTTTCAATTTTTTTTTTTCATTTTCCTTTTTTTTTTATTTTTTATTTTTTAACTTTACAATATTGTATTGGTTTTGCCATATATCAACATGAATCCACCACAGGTATACACGTGTTCCCCATCCTGAACCCTCCTCCCTCATCCCTCGCCGTACCATCCCTCTGGGTCGTCCCAGTGCACCCCAGCCCCAAGCATCCAGTATCGTGCATCGAACTTGGACTGGCAACTCGTTTCATATATGATATTATACATGTTTCAATGCCATTCTCCCAAATCATCCCACCCTCTCCCTCTCCCACCTGCAATCCAAAAGTCTACAAGCAATAAATGCTGGAGAGGGTGTGGAGAAAAGGGAACCCTCTTACACTGTTGGTGGGAACGCAAACTAGTACAGCCACTATGGAGAACAGTGTGGAGATTCTTTAAAGAACTGGAAACAGAATCGCCTTTTCAATTTAAGAAATGTTTTATCCTGAATCATTCTACCTGTCTATCTACAGTTTCTCCAGCTCCACCATCCCATGCCCTTATTAAAATTTAATCAAGCCTGCTCCACAGAGTTGGGGTGGGATTCCTATACCTTAATATACCTCCTTCTATTCATTTTCATTTTTCAAAATTGAAGCAAAAAATTCAAAACATCTCAGGACAGAGATCTGTATTGCAGTCTTCACTTCCTCACTCCCCTTGTATCCCCTTGTATTCCTCATCTGACTTCCAACCATACCACCTGCTGAATGTGAAATGGCTTCCGAGAAGGCTGGAAATCCATTAGAAGCCTCCATTTCTTACTTGACCTCTTAGCAGCTGTTAGCAGTTTCAACCACCCGCTGCTTCTTCAGTCTATTTACTTCTAGAACAACACATTTCTCCATTTTAGTGTTTTATTTTTTCAGTTCCTGGGTATTTATTAGGCCTTTCTTTCTTTGTTCATTTTTTGTTCTCTCCACATCTTTGTTCTGCTTCTCACCTTTAAGTTTTTTTTTTTTTTTCTTTCCTGGAATGATCTTATCCAAAACCATAGCTTCAATTACTTAAACAATGCTGACTGCCAAAAATAAATTCTGAGATCTGATCTCTTTACAAAGTTCATGATCTGTAAATCCAACTTTGCTCAATATAGCCCCACTGGACAATTCTCAATTACATCAAACAGAGTAAGTCCAAAACTGACCATCCTCTTTCCTATTTGCATTCCATTTTCTATAATTCTTTCCACTAAATTGCTCAATCTTGAAACTTACTTATAAGCTTTTTGTTCTCATCCTGAGCCCACATCTAATCAACTACTTTTAGTTCTATCCCCTAAATATCACTGTACTGATTTCTTTATGTGCTAAAAATCCTAGTTTAGGCCCACCATTACTTCTTCCCTAGCATAAGGACAGACTACTGTGGCCTTATCTGATGCGCCCTCCAATCTATATCCTGAGCCACAACCCAAATACTATTTCAAACATGAAAATCTGATTCTTTCACTCCCTTTTCTTAAAATACTTAACTGTTTCCATTACCCTCTAGATCATACCCAAACTCCATACAACTATTCATGGCTCTTCTTTAAATTGCATTAAACTACTTATCATTTAAAAATTATTTCTTACTCCTCAGGAAAGACAAACTTTGGGGTTCCCTGGTGACTCAGCAGTAAAGAATCTGCCTGAAATGCAGGAGCCTCAGGAGATGAGTGTTCGATCCCTGGGTCAGGAAGATCCCCTGGAGAAGGGAATGGCAATCCACTCCAGTATTCTTGCCTGGAGAATCCCATGGACAGAAGAGCCTGGTGGGCTATAGTCCATAGAGTCACAAAGAATTGGATATGGTTGAAGCGATTTAGCATGCACGTATGCACGCACACTCAGTTCCCTCACATTATATAGCACAATTTCCCACTCCCATCCCAATCCACCCTCTCCTGCATCCGTGAAAAATTCCTAAAATAGAGTATCTGCTCTATAACTTGTTTCTTACCTCCTCACTAGCTTGGATTAGACACTATTTCCATTAAAACACATCCTTGAGCATTTTCAAAGACACCTAATCCAGGTAAGTGTATTAACGCATTAGCCCTATGTATTCCAAGGATTCAGGCTTCCCTAGTGGCTCAGTGGTAAAGAATCCACCTGTCAATGTGGGAATCGCAGGAGACACTGGCTGAATCCCTGAGTGGAAAAGATCCCCTGGAGAAGGAACTGGCGACCTACTCCAGTATTCTTGCCTAGGAAATCTCATGGACAGAGGAGCCTGGCAGGCTACAGTCCATGGGGTCACAAAAGAGTAGGACAATTGCAGAGATACATGCTATAATTCATTCATTATAGTATATATTCCCCATGCTTGTTTTTCTGAGTCATCTGATAGGACTACAAATATCTAAAAGGCAGAGATTATATTTGTCTGCCATCTTCATTTTATATGCCAGTAATTAGCATATTAAAAAGTAGAGATATTACTTTGCCAACAAAGGTTCATCTAGTCAAGGCAATGCTTTTTCCAGTGGTCATGTATGGATGTGAGAGTTGGACTGTGAAGAAAGCTGAGTGCCGAAGAATTGATGCTTCTGAACTGTGGTGTTGGAGAAGACTGTTGAGAGTCCCTTGGACTGCAAGGAGATCCAACCAGTCCATCCTAAAGGAGATCAGTCCTGGGTGTTCATTGGAAGGACTGATGCTAAAGCTGAAACTCCAATATTTTGGCCATCTCATGCAAAGAGTTGACTCATTAGAAAAGACCCTGATGCTGGGAGGGATTAGGGGCAGGAGGAGAAGGGGACACGAAGGAAGATGAGATGGCTGGATGGCATCACCGACTCGATGGACATGAGTTTGGGTGAACTCCGGGAGTTGGTAATGGACAGGGAGGCCTGGCGTGCTGCAATTCATGGGGTCACAGAGTTGGACATGACTGAGTAACTGAACTGAACTGAACTGAATTAGCATATATTTGACATTATTATAAATAAATGAGTGATGAATTAAATATCTCCAGAGATAGATCTTAATTTTTTGGTAAGGCATAATCCAGCAGACTATCTCTTTGGACAAAGTGCTATGGTGAGGTCACTTGATGGCCTGCAGCCCTATTGATACATGGCTGATTTTGGTTCACCCATTTATTTCCCGTCTAACCATTTGTGTCCAAAGTAATTGGATCATGTGGCAGAAGCAGGCACATTATGCACAAAGAATCACTAGAAGGAAGAAATAAGCCTAGGTTTCACTCACATCCAAGCATCTTAAAAGATGGTGATGCAAATGACAGGTACCTTGGTCTGTCAAATGCATTATTATTCAAGCCTCCACTTAGAAGTCTATTCTATTAAGAAGCTCTCCTTGATTTCCACTCCCCCAAATGAAAGAATATAATTCTCAAAGACCATTCCTGTATTTTTTCCAACTCTAGGTCATGAGCAGTCTAAGAGAACAGATTTTAACTTAGATGCTTAGTGCCTGGTATGGTTTCTGGATAATGGTAAATATTCAGTGAACCCATGCTGAATTCTGAATGAAGAACTCAGAATGAATGAAGAAACAAATTTCTAAACCAAATCACATGAACATTTTTAAAAGTTTCAAAAATTTATGTTGTTTTTTTAAAAAAATACACAACCACCTACAGGGTAGGTAGGTGACCATTTTATTGGCTAATTAACAAACGTAGGTTTCTATAAAGTTGAGTTTTCAATTTATTTATATCTCTATAATCAATAAAATGCAATCAGCTATTTGATTTTAAGTACAGTGCTCTGCATACAGTAAGTGTGTAACATGCTTATTGAGTTAATCAAATAGTTGAACTTCATTGAATTTGATTTAGACAGATTGTCTCTACATGAAATTACTGAATAAGATGACTAAATTACAAAATGCTGGTGTTCTTCTATGAATAAAACTAGGCTATAAATAATTAACAAAAATTCATAACATCTCTTGTGCTGGAATCCAAACTATACAAGCTTTTTATTTTTAACATATCTATAAACTAAAGGAATTTCCCTTTCCTGCAAAAACTGTTCTTAATGAACTGATTCAAAGTAGATCAAGCCCCTCATTTTTCAAAATTATAATCAAAATGAGAAACAATAACAGTCCTTCAAATCAACTTGAGAAAATAATTGTCTTTGGAATATCTGATTATTCCATAGCAAACGTATAGTGCTGTCATCTGTAACAGCACCAACAATACTAAAATAGTACTAAAAAAGAAAAGGACTCCTAAATTAAAATATGTCTGGTGACAGATTGTCAGATCTTTTTTATAAATGTAGGGGACCCATAATGAATAAAAACTGAACTCTATGGAAATTTTCTTTTTCACCCAGAAGCAGAGGGGTCCACGAGGAACAGATGTCAGTTTCTCCTGATTAAAGTGAAAGATATTTCTAAACGTTTTTTGAAGTGCACTTTTATGCAAAAATGTTCTATGAGCATAATAATTGCTATGCTTAAGGTATTCTACAATATCAATACTTGCATAGAACGGGATCTGCCCTTTCAATATTCTTAAATCTGATTCATTTTCTATAATACAAATACTAAGAAATAAAGACGACAAATGGTATGATGCTCATTTTCTTCTACATTCTCCTTATAGTTATTACCCAGTGTTCACAATCTGAAGAGCTCTTAAAAATGTAATAAAGATATTACTTAAAAGGCTAATTCCTCTATTTAAAATATTGCTGCTACTTAATAAACAGCATATTAGTTTATCCTCATCTACATTTGGTCAAATGCCACCTCCGTTCATCAGAATTACTCATTTTTCTCTCCTGTAATCCCAGTTTATCCCAGTTTCACTGAGAGATATTTCAGGAAATCCATTTCCCAAGACAGATTTGAAATGGTCTTTACTTCTCTGAAACTAAGTCTGGAAGTGCCCAGCTCTCCTGAGATACAGCCCACAGACAAGTCCCCAAGTACTCCTGTGAGACAGGCAATCTGTTTATCTGGTCCATTTCCACTCTGACTTTCTGTGCTGTAGGCTTCTCCATGCTGCCCAGGGCACTGACACTCAGCATGGATCTCAGAGGAGGGCTGGACATTCCTTCCAGCTTTACTTCTTGGTAGCTAAATCCTGTCCATATTATCACATTTTAGGTAGAATTTTGAAAATAGCTAACTGGCATCTGACACAGCCACCATTTTCATATTGTGCTTTCAAAACTGGACCTTGCCCTGTGCTGTGCTGGGCTTAGTAGCTCCGTTGTGTCTGACTCTCTGTGACCTCATGGATGGTAGCCCTCCAGACTCCTCTGTCCATGGGCATTCTCCAGGCAAGAATACTGGAGTGGGTTGTCATGGTGGACCTTGCCTTATTTCTTTTATATTGAACCCTTTCATTCTCAAAACCCACCCCAGAAATACACTGGTTTCCTAGACTTCTATTTGGATGTGATTTGTTTGTTAACCACCCCTCACCAGGATAGTCATTTTTGTCTTGGTTTCTCCTATGGTTCTGCTTTGTCCTCCAATTCCTCCTCATCCTAGAAAAAGTCCCCCTTGCTCCCCTGCATGCTTCATGGTAGTAAATTTAATCTACATTAGGAGTTAACATTGACTGGAAAAGAGTACAAGTTTCATTTTATAATAGTTTAAGTATGTGATAATTTTAGAATTGTATTATTTTCTTGAGTATCTTGTGTGAACTTGATTTATTTTTAAGGCATTAATAAATCCACAAATTAGCTGGTTTTGAGGAAAAAAATTTGCTTTACTGACCAGAATATTTGGGTGTATCTATTTTTGCCCCCTTTGTGCACAATTACACATTTCAATTTTCTCACATTCTGCCTTCTCACTCCATGTATAGACAGAGTCCATTTTCTCACCTGCCTTCTGACTCCATGTATAGGCAGAGTCCATGGAATGGTCATTCAGTTAATGCCTGACATTTAGAAATTCTTTTACAAATATTTTGTGTATTATGTAGCCTCTCTCTTTGAATCCAAGATCCCATTTAAGATATATATTTTTTAAATGGAGAAAATAATTACCTTAAAGGGCATAATTTACTCCTATAAGTGTATTTGTCCTTGTAAGGAAGTATCGGTATAATGATACTTACAAAAATAAGCCATCTTCCAACTCACTCCTATTGATTTTCCTGTTTGGCAGTTACACATAGCAACAGAATGACATTGTTTTCATAATTCATGCTCTCAATCTGGACCTTCTTAGTGTTCTTCAAACAAACAGTATAATGTCAAGGTAAAACCAAAGCTTTGCCTTAATTCTCACAAGTGCAAGTAATAACAACTACATTAGAATTTATTCATCTATCTTGAGAATGTCAAGTTTCCTTTGACATCAACTTAACTACTATTCCAACTTCAAAAATGCAAAAACAGCAATAAGAAAACACTGTTTTATGAATGCTCTTGTGCCTAAGTCTTCTACTAATATCAATGAACTTAAACTACTTTTTTTTCAGTAAACAAATTCCTTACACACTAAAGGAAAGCAACCCTGAAGATTCATTAGAAGGACTGCTGCTGAAGCTGAAACTTCAATACTTTGCCAACCTGATGCAGAGCCAACTCATTGGAAAAGACCCTGATGCTGAGAAAGATTGAAAGCAAAAGGAGAAGGGGTGACAGAGGAGGAGATGATTAGATAGCATCACTGATTCAACGAACAGTAATTTGAGCAAACTCTGGGAGACAGTGGAGGGCAGGGAAGCCTGGTGTGCTGCAATCCATGGAGTTCCAAAGAAGGGGACATGACTTAGCAACTGAACCACGACAACAACAACACACTTCTCATTGCAATGCATTCTTTACAGGAGCGTGACGGCAGTAACAGAAAAGGCAAAGTCCATTCATTTGAAATACTAAAAGGATTTCAGCAGTTCATTTGTGCATGTTTTATTATGTTTGACTTCTATGTAGTCATTGGCATCACTGTTAAAATTATATGGAGATTACCTCATTTCCTAATTGCATAAAAATATATGTGGGGAAAATGGTTCTCTCTATACATTCAGTAAAAGGTTAGAATTTGAAAAAAAAATAAAATGTGTAATTATGCTCCAGAAAAAAACACACAAATACAATGTAATATCAAGGTGAGTGAAATAAGGACTTTAAAAAAAATACACTTTGTATGTTTATCAATGCCTTAAAAATGAGCCAAGATCACATAAGATATTTCATGATAAAACCCGGAACATATGTGGTAGAAAGGGAAAATTCCTCAAAATACAGGCCATATACAAAAAACAGAACATAATAAAAACTTGGGCTTCGCAGCAGCACTCGTCTTAAGGAACCCACCTGCCAATGTAGGAGACAGAAGAGACAGGTTTGACGCCTGAGTCAGAAAGATCCCCTGGAGGAGGGCACGGCAATCCACTCCAATATTCTTGCCTGGAAAATCCCATGGACAGAGGAGCCTCTCAGGCTACAGTCCATAGCATCGCAGAGTTCACACTGAAGCGATTTCACACACACACACACACCATACACACACACATGACAGACCCTTAGCAATATCATACTCAGTGGTGTTGAAAGCTTTTCCTCTAAGATCAGAAGCAAGACAAATATATTCATTCTCACCACTCCTACTCAACACAGTACTGAAAGTCCTAGTTAGAGTAATTAGGCGAGACAAAGAACCAAAAGTAATCCATATCATAAAGGAAGAAGCAAAACTCTCATTATTTGTGGATGATATGATCTCACAGATACAAAATCCTAGACTCCACCAAAAATGTTGGAATTAATCAACAAATTCATTCAAGATACAGGTAATAAAATCAACACACAGAAATCAATAGATATCTATTGGTTCTGCTTCTCTGGAGAGATGCTGAGAGTGGTTACACATACATAAAGATATTTTTTTATAAGGTATTGGCTCATGTGATTATAGAGGCAGAGAAGTCCCAGGAACTGTTGTTTGAAAGCTAGAGACCCAGGAACGTTGGCAGTGTCATTGTAAAGGCTAAGAGCCCTTAATGCCAATGATGTGGATTTTAGTCTGAGGCTGATGATCTGAGAACCAGGAGCACAAAGGGCAGAAGATCAATGATTCAGCTCAACAGTCAGGCAGAGAGAGAATTCAACCTCCCTACACCTTTATGTCCCTCAATGAATGAATTCAGGCCCTCAATGAATTAGATAAAGCTGACTCACACTGGAGAGGGCAGAATGCTTAACTCAGCCCATCAATTCAAATGGTAATCTCTTCTGGAAATGACCTCCCAGACACACCAAAACTAATGTTTACCTAGATATCTGGGCATCCTGCAACCCAGTCAAGTTGATTCATAGGTTCATTTCAGTATTCTTGCCTGGAGAATTCCATGGACAGAGGAGCCTGGCGGGTTGCAGTCTGTGGGGTCACAAAGAGTTGGACACAACTGAGCGACTAAGCATAGCATAACCATTCTTTGCATTGTTTTCTTATCAGGAAAGGGGGACAGATAGATATTTCTTCTGTTTCCTGAGAATTCAGAAGCATTGACTATATACCACTTCTCAGTTTTTAATACTTCTGCTGTTATTCTGTGACTATTTCAAAGACATCTATGTGATTTGTATGAATTTAAGTGCTGACATTAGAAAGATGGATGAGAGAACTAACAGTGTACAGCACTGGGAGGAGGAGCTAAGGAGAGCCCAGCAGACTCTCTGTGAGTCTGAGAAAACCAAGGTGATCAGAGTTCATAGAACAGAGTACAGAAATGTGAGACCTGCACAGGAAGATATTCCCAAAAGTTTACAGAGTGTCCTCTGAAGTATTCATCAGAGTAGTGATCCTGAGGTATGTGAGAGGAATCAATCAGAGAGGACAGAAAGAACCATCATGAATGATGATAGAGAATGGTCCAACATGCACACTGAGGTGAGAAGAGTGTATGTTTCCACCAGCAAGACTCATGTCATGGGGTATTGCATATCGTACTCAGAAAAGTCTTGCCTCAATAGAGAGAAATAATTAGCACTAGACTGAGTATTGCTCCAGATCCTAAAAAATTATAAAAGCATAACCGAGAAGGATCAAACTGTTTCCTCGGACTTCTGAATCTTTCTCTAGCCTCACTATTGAGGTAGCTTGGATGACCTTATCTTGCTCAACCTTACTGTTCAGCGAGAGTCAGGATCTTGACATGAAATCTCCTGCTTTACTCCACTACTTGTCAGATCAATTGCTGGTCCAACTTCTGATCTAAGGTTGAATCTGATATTGAGAACAGAAAACTGAATAAAACTCAATATGGTATCTGTATCTAGTAGGGGTGGTCAATAAAAATTAATGGCTTTAAATTTAATGTTAGCTAAACATTTTTAGTGGTTTCTGCATCATTGAGTAACTCACAAACATATCTATTTTTGTGGCTAGAAATCTCTTGGTTTTATTTGTAAGAACACAGATCTCCACTAATGCACTGGAATGGCACTCTATTTCTTTTAGCCAGGCTACAGCTGACTGGATGAGATGTATACATGATCACAGGGATGGCAGTAGCTTTAAACAAACACAAGTGGAAATCCAAAATGAAATGGGAACCACAAACTAAGAGGTCTCTGCAGACAAACAATTCACTCCCAGCAGGATTCATATTGGTTATATGACATTGGTCTACATCAAGCAGAGTTCCTGAAAATATTGTACACTCCAGCTCTTCATCACACAGGCTAAAAGCCCAAGCAGAGGAAGGGATAGAATGGAAGCTGAAATTTGTGCCTAAAACATAATCTTATAAAGTCTCTGGTTCTTAAAGCAGGGGTTAGATTTCTGCAAAGTTAACAATTACTTGCTTCCCTGGTGGCTCGGATGGTAAAGAATCCACCTGCAATGCAGGAGACCTGGGTTCAATCCCCGGGTTGGGAAGATCCCCTGGAGAAGGGCATGGCAGCCCATTTCAGTATTCTTGCCTGGAGAACTCCATGGACAGAGGAGCCTGGCAGGTTGCAGTCTGTGGGGTCACAAAGAGTTGGACACAACTGAGTGACTAAGCATAGAATAACCATTCTGTGCATTGTTTTCTTGTCAGGAAAGGGGGACAAATAAATATCTCTTCTATTTTCTGAGAATTCAGAAGCCTTGACTATATGCCACTTCTCAGCTTTTAACACTTCTGCTGTTATTCTGTGCCTATTTCAAAGACATCTATGTGATTTGTCTGATTTTAAGTGCTGACATTAGAAAGACGGATGCCTTCAAGCAGTCTAAGCATATGGGAAAGTCCGACCCTGGAAGCTTATTTATTTTCAATTAAAAAAAGGCTAAGGGGTCAGTTTTTGATATTTTTGTTTGTATATCTTTAAAAGACTGGATGAAACTATATCTACAGTAGAAATTACCTCAGGCAATATTCATCCCATGTGCATTTTTTTCTTTAAACTCAGCAGGACTCGCTTATACAATGCATAGCTTTTGAAAGGAATAAATTACAATGCAGGTCAAAACAAGTCTCTCAAAAGCAAGGATGACAGAATTTTTCATTGAGACATAAAAAATTAATCATGCAGCATGAATGCTAAATATGGAAAATGTCCTACATATTTGAAGTACTTCCTTCCTGCAGATGACAGTGATTTGGCTCTTGGAGTTATTACTTACACAAGACACATAATATCTACTCAGTCAATCCTCAGTTGCTATCTAGAAAATTCTCCACTACCACCCCATGACAAATCTGTGGAATAGCTGGGATATATTTTACATACACTTGGGCAGAAAATATTTCTTATTAATAGTTATCAAACTTGGCTATACTTTAAAGTCATCAACCTTCTACCAGACCCTGGCATTAGCACCAAGGAAGAACCATGGTGATTTCTATTTTCAGGCATTGGTTCAACCTTTAGTGTGTACCAGAATCACCATGATTATTAGAACACAGGCTGTTGGGTCATACTCTGAGCCCAGTTTCAGGGTTTTGATTAAGTAGGTGTTATGGACTGAGTGTGTCCCCCTTCAAATTTATATCGAGGGGCTGAAGCCCCAACCCACAATATGATGGTAGTTGGAGCTGGGGTTTTTGGGAAGTCATCAGGGTTCAATGAGGTGCTGAGGATGGGGCTTTGTCTGATAAGGAATTAGTTTCCTCATGAAAAGAAACATTAGACAACTGCACCATTCCCCCAGCATAAAGAGGTTATGTAAGCACACGAGATGACAGCCACTTACAAGCCAAGAGGAGAGACCCCAAATGATACCTGCCTTGCTGGCATATTGACCTTGAACTTACAGCCTTCAGGACTATAAGAAATACATTTGTTTCTTAAACCACCTAGTCTTTGTTATGGCAGTCCAAGTAGACTAACACCATAGTCTTGAAAATCTGCCTTTCCTTAAAGTTCCCAAATGATGCTGATGTCACTGATGGTGCTGGTCCAGCAAGCCTTGCAACGATTGTCTAGAGAGCACTGCCTCAAAATTTAACATAAATAGGAGGCATCTGGGGATCTTGCTGAAAGTCTAAATTTTGATCCAATAGTTTGAGGGTGGGACCCAAGATTTTACATTGTTAGCAAGCACTCAGGTAATGTTAACACACTCTATTTTGAATTATAACATTAAAGAGATTCTAAATGCTCAAGTGTTACCTTTGAGTTTCTAGAACAGTACCTGGAATAACTGCACCAAAACTGCCTCCAATGTTTTCCAAAATTACCTATTTCAAGACCCAGTTGAAGTTTTACCTCTGGCATAAAGGCTTTCATGTGCAACAAAGTCAGAAACAAATCTATCTTTGAAGTTGGAAAAGCTACTTACTGGTTGTGCCTCTCATTAATTGCTGTTTTATTGTTCTTGCTACCTCTTCTTGAACATTTGCTAGATTCAGAAATCATACAAAATACTTTGAAAGCATTGTTTAATCCTCAGGATGACACTGGGATAAAACATTGTTAGCCCCAATTTAAAGAGAGAAAAAGAGAGGCTCAGAGAGTCCTAGTCTTTAGGACAAGATTATGTGGGCTAATGTCCATTAGGACAAATTTAGGACAACGTTATGTATCCTAAAGACATAATTAGAATGCTATGGGCATAGGGACTGCTGATTAGGTCCTAGATAGGCCTTGAATCAGGCCTTGAATCATAATCCTTCATTTGAAATGAAATACAAACAATTTCATGTTTGCTGAATTGCTGATATGCTGAATGCTGAGGTTATAATTGAGATATAGAAAGAGCTGCCAAAAAATTTACAATCTAGTAGAGGACACAGATACTGATCATATAATTGCATTAATTAATTAAAAATTGCAAAATGAGACAAGTGCTCTGAAAGAAACAAAGACCATTTTTGGAGAGAGTTATAAGAATAAATTTGGAGTTGGGAGTAGGAAAGTAGGCTCTGGGTCAGAGAAAGTTTCCAGGAGTGTGAGATGCCTGACCTAATCTTTAGGAATGATGCATTTTGAAATGATGATGTAATTCCTTCCAGGTTGATAAAATCACAAATATCCTATCACAAGAAAAAAATCTGTTATTTTTCAGAAACTGAAACAAAACAATTGTGGCTATACAGCAAAAAGGTGGATAAAGGGGAAAATTATGTTAAGCGTGGTGTTATTTTTATTATCATAATTATTATTTGATTACATGTAAATGACTTTATTCTTCAAAACCTTTACCTTTTTAATCTTATGCTGGGGTTGCCAAATGGAATAAAGAATACATAGTTAAATTTTACTTTCAGATAAATGAATAATTTTTAGTTCTAATATGCATTCAGTTCAGTCGCTCAGTTGTGTCTGACTCTTTGCAACCCCATGAACCACAGCACGCAAGGCCTCCCTGTCCATCACCAACCACTGGAATGTACCCAAACCCATGTCCATTGAGTCTGTGAGGCCATCCAATCATCTCATCCTCTGTCATCCCCTTCTCCTCCTGCCCTCAATCTTTCCCAGCATCAGGGACTTTTCAAAAGAGTTAGCTCTTTGCATCAGGTAGCCAAAGTATTGGAGTTTCAGCTTCAACATCAGTCCTTCCAATGAACACCCAGGACTGATCTCCTTTAGGATGGACTGGTTGGATCTCCTTGCAGTCCAAGGGACTCTCAAGAGTCTTCTCCAACATCACATTTGAAAAGCATCAATTCTTCAGCGCTCAGCTTTCTTTATAGTCCAACTCTCACATCCACACATGACCACTGGAAAAACTATAGCCTTGACTAGACGGACCTTTATTGGCAAAGTATTGTCTCTGCTTTTTAATACGCTGTCTAGGTTGGTCATAACTTTCTTTCCAAGGAGTAAGCATCTTTTAATTTCATGGCTGTAGTCACCATCTTCAGTGATTTTGGAGCCCAGAAGAATAAAGTCAGCCACTGTTTTCACTGTTTCCCCATCTATTTCCCATGAAGCGATGGGACCAGATGCTATGATCTTTGTTTTCTGAATGTTGAGCTTTAAGCCACCTTTTTCACTCTCCTCTTTCACTTTCATCAAGAGGCTCTTTAGTTCTTTATTTTCTGCCATAAGGGTGGTATCATCTGCATCTG
>NW_011494945.1:11799628-11801250 GCF_000754665.1 Bison bison bison | reverse complement strand
TGTTGTTCCATGTCCAGTTCTAACTGTTGCTTCCTGACCTGCATATAGGTTTCTCAAGAGGGAGGTCAGGTGGTCTGGTATTCCCATCTCTTTCAGAATTTTCCACAGTTTATTATGATCCACACAGTCAAAGGCTTTGGCATAGCCAATAAAGCAGAAATAGATGTTTTTCTGGAACTCTCTTGCTTTTTTGATGATCTGCATTACTGGAATGCGATTACTGTTTAAAAAATTATTGTTTATCTGAATTTAAAATTTAACTGGGTACCTTGTGTTTTTTTGCAGTTTTATTAAGATATAAGGGAAATACAACACTTTAAAAGTTTTAAGGTACAGCATAATGATATTATTTTTATCATAAAATGATTAGCATCATAAGTTGAGTGACACCCATCATTTCATATAGATACAAAATGAAGACAAAATCTTTCCTTGTGATGAATACTCAGAATTTACTTTCTTAACAACTCCTATTTATAGCATACAGCAGGGTTAATTATATTTATCATGTTGTACATTACATCCCTAGTAAGTACCTGTAACTGGAAGTTTATATCTTTTGACCTTTATTAGTCCTACACTTCTATTTGTACTAGTTCTGGCAAGCCTACATGGGAATCTTTCCTGAATTTCCTCTCAGCTGGTGGTCAGCAATAGCTTGAGATACTCACTGCCTCAACACATCTTAGAAATGCCTCCGACACACACACCAAGGCACAAAACACACATATATGCACACTCACTCTAGAATTTTGGAGCATGAACTATACATCATGCATGTTCTAAGTGAACAGGATATTACTTAAGTGAATAAGAGGCAAATCTCCTGCTTTGTGCATACATCATTGTGACACACACCAAACATACAAAACCTGCCATATATCTGCAGCTGAACATGCATTTCATTTAATCTCAATAGAATTACTATTTACATATACTAAAGAGCATTCTTATGATTTTTACTACTTACATATACTAAAGAGAATTCTTATGATTAATAAGAATTAGGTCTCATTAACTTCAAGATCTCTGCAGGTGGTGATTACAGCCATGAAATTAAAAGACACTTGCTCCTTGGAAGGAAAGTATGACCAACCTAGATAGCATATTCAAAAGCAGAGACATTCTTCGCCAACAAAGGTCCATCTAGTCAAGGCTATGGTTTTTCCTGTGGTCAGTATGGATGTGAGAGTTGGACTGTGAAGAAAGCTGAGCGCTGAAGAATTGGTGCTTTTCAACTGTGGTGTTGGAGAAGACTCTTGAGAGTCCCTTGGACTGCAAGGAGATCCAACCAGTCCATTCTGAAGGAGATCAGCCCTGGGATTTCTTTGGAAGGAATGATGCTAAAGCTGAAACTCCAGTACTTTGGCCACCTCATGCAAAGAGTTGACTCATTGGAAAAGATTCTGATGCTGGGAGGGACTGAGGGCAGGAGGAGAAGGGGACGACACAGGATGAGATGGCTGGATGGCATCACCAACTCGATGGACATGAGTTTGAGTGAACTCCGGGTGTTGGTGATGGACAGGGAGGCCTGGCGTGCTGCTATTCATGGGGTTGCAGAGAGTCAGACACGATTGAGCGACTGAAATGAACTGAACTGACTGTTGTGCATGCGTGTA
>NW_011494945.1:11772399-11799528 GCF_000754665.1 Bison bison bison | reverse complement strand
AAGGCAAGAATACTGGAGTAGGTTGCCGTGCCCTCCTCCAGAGGATCTTCCCAACCCAGGGACTGAATTCACGCCTCTAGAGTCTCCTGTATTGTCAGGCGGGTTCTTTACCTCTAGCACCACCTGGAAGGCCCTGTTTATTGTTGGGTGACAGCCTATAACACAGCTATATAAACTGTAGTTTTTCCAGGACTTTGGATTTAAATGTAGCACTAGGGCTCCCTGACTCCAACATTTAATTTGATTTATGGTTTGTGATGTAAAAATACTAGGGCTCAGATGGCTTTAAGTGACTTTGAAAATTAAGTAAAGAAGAAAATGTAACGACTAATCTGAACTTGCTGTGAATTATTAATTATGCATTGCAAGTGAAGGAAGTAAGCAAGCAATAATTTAATCTGTGACATGAAATAAATCCCAAACTGCACTCTTTGCTACAGGCATTTTCTAAATAAACACTTGATTTTTAAGTCACAAAGGAACTGAATTTTAAACCATTACTTACTGTATTCTGAGCTGTTTATTAAAACATTTCCCCCCCAGATATCCATTTAAAAAGAAAATCCAGTTTTGAAAGGTGAGTTAGGGTAGAAAAATAGCTCTAACCTAAAGAGGAAGAGAGCATCTTTTAGAAGCATGCCAGGAGAAACTTCTTAATGATCCATGACAGTGTAAAATGATAACTGCAACTGCTGAGTCAGTGTAGAAGAAAATCTAAATGTAGGAGCAGTTGTAGCCTTTATTAATGACCCACTAGGAAGATGGGCAACCCGCCAGGGCCAAGCATGCAGCAATGCTTCTCTGATAACTGAGCATTCCAAATCTCCTCGATATAAATTTCTCCCAACTCCCTAAACTAGAAATAATATCCTCAGCATTCTGAATTAGGCAAGACACACAGGCATGTTATCCATATTATATTAATCTTCAAAATGTATTGCCCAAGGAGGAGACATGAAAGAGAACAGATTATCTCTACAGGAGACTTAACACTTGAAAAGAAAAAAGGTTTTAAAAAATTGCATCAGAGGCAAACACAACACATCCTGAATTTGCAGGATGTGTTTGCAGGAATTTGTTTTTCCCAGCCAGGGGGTACACAAAAACACTGTGATAACATTTTGCCATACAAATTACCAGCTCTTCTTTCTTCTTGGGATCTCAAAGCACCTCTCAGGATTTACATGGTAAGGAGATTTTTCTTTTTTTTCAAAGGTGAAGAGAATTGAGTTACTCTAACTTGTCCACTGGACCTCGGAGAAGGTTTGAGTTTACCAAGTTTTTCATTAAAAAAATATCAGCAACTTTCAACCTTTATTCAGAAGTTGAGTTCTCAGTCTAAGTCAACACTGGTGAAGTTGAGTATTTTCAGGAAGTATTTGGAATAATTTGGAATATGGAAGTGTTTCTAATCAAAGATGGGTGTTTATGAAACTAGCAACAAATGTAAATTACCTGTATATAAAGGTATGTGACAGAAAAAAAAAAAAAAAACTCAAAGAAGGAAAAAAAAGACTGTTCCTAAAAGAATTCTAAAAGTGAGGTTCCTAACCTGCTGGCATCACCTGCTGCTGCTGCTGCTGCTGCTGCTGCTAAGTCGTGTCAGTCATGTCCGACTCTGTGCGACCCCATAGACGGCAGCCCAACAGGCTCCTCTGTCCCTGGGATTCTCCAGGCGAGAACACTGGAGTGGGTTGCCATTTCCTTCTCCAATGCATGAAAGTGAAAAGTGAAAGTGAATTTGCTTAGTCGTGTCCAACTCTTAGCGACCCCATGGACTGCAGCCAACCAGGCTCCTCTGTCCATGGAATTCTCCAGGCAAGAGTACTGGAGTGGGTTGCCATTGCCTTCTTTGGGCATCACCTGCTAACTTGCTATAAATGCTAACTTGCAGGCCCCACCCCCAGTCTCTTAAACCTAGTGAATCAGAAACACTGGATGGGGGCCATGTATAGATAGCTTATTACTTCCTTAGGTGATTCTAATGCTGTTAAGTTTAGGAACACTTTGTGACTAAATTTTGGTATCAACTGAAGGGCAAAAGACCCTGATGCTGGGAAGGATTGGGGGCAGGAGAAGGGGACAACAGAGGATGAGATGGCTGGATTGCATCACTGACTCGATGGACCTGAGTTTGGGTTGGCTCCGGGAGTTGGTGATGGACAGGGAGGCCTGGCATGCTGTGATTCATGGAGTCACAAAGAATCGGACACGACTGAGCGACTGAACTGAACTGAGGGGGAAAATCCCGTTTTCATGTACACAAACAGTCAGGCAAAGATTCTCCTGAAATACTGTCTTTTTCCCTCACTAAGGACAGGGTTTTTTTAAGGGCAGACATGGTTCTAGACACATTTTGTTCACAGTGTTACCATCAAATAGTATAAACTGGGTCATCAGATTTCATCCTAGTGATCCTTATTCAGAGTCTAGAAAGATAAAATTATGATTCCACATTCTATTGATACTCTCAAATTTTTATGATCCTGCCCTCATTTGTAATAATCAGCTTAATCATTGACATTATCATTTGACATTAATCAAATCACTTGATAATAATCATCTGACATAATCTGGGCAGCATCACATTATCTGCTCATCAGAAAGAGTAAGCTTGTTAGCACTATGGTAGACATCAGCGTCAGGTGAGCTCTGACAGGATTCATTTCTCATGCCTAAACGTGGATTCACCATGTCTTGCTACACATATCAAAGTCCACTTCATCGTGGCCAACTTGAACTCTGCATCAAATCATGACTGTGAACTATATTCTGCTTCTGCATACGTCAAAATTCTTGACTCTACTTAATAGTGCCTGGATGCTTTAGACCAGGACCAGAAGCATGAGGAGTTGGAAGGAATGGACTGTAAAGACTCATTCCTCAGCTACCAGACAAGGAAACTACCTCCTGCATGGAGATTTCCAATTATCCCAGAAGGTGCATTTTGTTTTAAATTTCTACACCACTGGTTACAGATTCATAGGATAAAACAAGTAAGTAAAGTCTATAGTTATTAGATATATAATACATAGTCTTTGTTTTATATGATGTTTTTACACACATTACACAATTTATATTATTTGACCTATTTCACATACTAGAATAAAACTAAGTTTAAGACAAGATTGTACTTAAAAGAAAAAAAAACAACTATGGTACTGATAATATTAAATGCCTAAAAAGAGACCCTGAGTCCAGTCACTTATTCATTTATTATTTTAACATTTCTTCTTTGATCTCTTCTGAGAGTTCAGCCTGACACTACAAGCAACAAATCAGAAGATTAGTTAAGTAAGATTATTTGGATTTGCTTTTAGGTCCCAGGATATAGAAACAGTTATAAGGCTAGAAACATAAATGTTTATGGAAAACTAATAGAAATTTCCCCAGCTTAAAAGAATCTACCTGACAACATAGAAACTGTAGGAGACACAGGTTCAAACCCTGGGTCAGGAACATGCTCTGGAGAAAGAAATGGCAACCCACTCCAGTATTCTTGTCAGGAAACTCCCATAGACAGAGAAGCCTGGCTGGCTACAGTCCATGGGCTCGCAAAGAGTCAGAGGCAACTGAGCACACACTGCACAATGGAGATTTCACCTGGAGTAGAAGAAATGACCGAAAGAAAGACAGACTCACAACCAATTGACAGATATTCACAACACTCATTTTTCTGTTAGAACAGCCAGGCATCCCCATTGTTATTTTTTGTTTTGTTTAAAACAAGTATTTTGTCTCTGCTTTGGAGCAAGTGAAATAGCAGCCAATAAAATGGAACTTTTCTTCAATACGGAGTGAAATAATTGCGAAGAAAAGTGTTGGTAAAAGTACTGTTAGATTGTAGAATAGAGAAACTCAAGTTTAGTGGCAACACAATCACTCCCCTTCCTCCTTCACTAATGTAACAGTACAATTAAGAGTGTTCTTGGTTGAATAGCTCTTCTGCTGGCTCTTTTCAAAGAAGCAATTTAGAGGAGGGGTCCTTCCATTTTATGGCAATATATGACCCTCACATTTACCATGAAGAACTCCCCATTCTAGTCAGCAGGAGCAGATCATAAAGGATCTCATGTGGAAGTTTTATATGAATCATACTGTGGGCTAGAAGTCCACTTCATGACTAGGCTACAAAGGAGATCAGGAAATTCAGTCTAAGTTTCCAGACAGAAAAAAAAATGGAATTGATGATCAGGGAGCACTCTCTTTGTAGATATCCAGTCATCTGGGTTTGCTTAAAAAGACTGAGCAATGTTATCATAATGGAATACTCAGAACATGAATATTTAACATTAATGCAAACATTCATTTTTTAAGTAGTATTTTTGCTGCTTAATACAATATTGGGTAGAATACACAGTTTGACATCATTAAAAATATTAGTAGGAATTTTAAAGGCTATTAAAGTTCATACAATGCTGTTTTTTAATTATCAAACAATAACAAAATAAACTTCATACCACTAGAAAAAAACTCTCATAAAACCACTTCTTGTGGACAATATCAAAACATGATGAAGAATTATCAGAATGCATATTTTTCTCTGATTCTATAATTAAGTATTGAATTAATTTCTTAGCACAAAACACATTGGTCTTGTATAAGAGGTTAAATTATTGTCCTTTTTAGTATTAGACTTTGATTTACAGTCTGATTATTTTAACAAGTATACAAAAATTGAACATATTTAATGTATATGTTAATAATTTGATGAGTTTGGGTATATGCATATGACCATAAAGCCATCACCACAAAGTAATAAACATACCCTTCTTCTCTTTAAGCATTATTTTGAACACACTACTGATGAAAGGAATTATATTCAATAATGTGTATCCTAGGTGGAAAAAATATTGCTAATCAAAGTTCGTAGATCCTCACTGATGCTTATGATTACTTAAAGCTCTGTCACACCCATATGTATACACACATATACATATAAATGCATACATATATTAGGTAAAACATTGATTATAGCCTCAAAAATCTGGGTTCAAAATGAAAAAATTTTGACCAAACAAGGAAAATCACACTTTTACTGGGATACACTGACTGCATCATTCACTGTTTAAGCACCTGTTTCTAAGTCCCTGCTCAGTGATCTCAAAGAATACTTCAGTTTCAACCATAAGATGGTCAATTACATAAAAAATGAGTCAAAATCAGATTACTTTCATTCTTTTATGCATATTTTAATCACAAAATCTGTGATTACAAAATCGCTTTATTGCATATTGCAGTGTGTTCATTGACAGAGAGAAATGTGTATCCACAGATTTATGAGCCTGAAAGATGCTGTTGCCCTATTTTTGGAACACCAAGGAAAAGACCAACTGTTTCAGACTTTTTCAAAGACAAATTTCAAGGGAGCACTGCATATTTGGCAGAAACAGTTAAAACTTTGAATACAATAAATACAGAACTTCAAGAAGCAAGAGCAACATCATCTATATTATATTATACTCCAAGAACTTAGGGCTAAAATACAGTTAAGAGTACAGTGAACTGGTACTAAAAATATCTCCTCAATTTTTGACATAGTGGTGCTCTCAAAGAAAAGATTCATGGAAATGATTTCAAAAAATATCTAAAATTACATATAGTTTGTTCCACAGGATGAGTTCATGTGATAGATTCCTGATGTGATAACTAAGTCACATTTAGAGATCTAGAAAGAGAAAGTTTCTTCCTAGTATCCCATCTTCACCTCAAGGTTGCCAAACACTTACACACACACAAACAGAACTCAAGGTTGATCTTGTTACCGAATAATCAAGGAAACATCTTTGGTAAAAATTGAGTAGAGGGACAGAAAAAAATATTTATTTGTTTTCCCACATCAGTCACTATTCCTGTTTAATAGACTTGTGGAGTTTGGGGATTTTTTGTTTGTTTTTTCCTTCCTGACTCCCTCTATGAAAGCAAGCACACAAGTCTGGTATTCAAAGGGCTCTGTCTTTCCACCACACAGAAAAACTCTTCTACAAGTAGTCAATAATCACACTGATGTCAGAAAATCAACACATGGGGAGCCTCAAATCCAAATGGCTTACTTTCTAAAATTGCCAAGGCTTTGATTTACTTTTAGTTTAATTCATTTCAAAATCTCAAATAGTATTAAAGAAGGGCATGAGGTAATTATGTTTACTAAATAGGTCACCTCTGTATTGATGATGTTAGCATTTTCAACAGGACTAACAATTTCCAACATTTAAGGCATGATTTCTGTGGTAGGAATGTTTGAATGTTTCATCAGCCTTTATATTAGCTCTTTGATAGGATTCCACTGTTTTCCAGTGATCTATATTCAACAAGGAAATCCTAGTTATTAACCTTATATTTGTTCTGGCAATTGGGAAGGGATATCCTGAATATAGATATAAAAATGTAATCAGAGTGAAGTCAGAAAGAGAAAAACAAATATTGTATATAAACACATATATGTGGAATCTAGAAAAATGATACAGATGAGCATATTTGCAAAGCAAAAACAAAGACACAAATGGAGAGGAAAAAATGTATGGACACCAAAGGGAAAAGGGGTGGGTGGGATGAATTGGGAGACTGGGATTGGCATATACACACTGCTATGTATAAAATAGATAACTAAAGAAAACCTTCTGCAAAGCACAGGGAATGCTATGGGAATGCTCTGTGGTGACCTAAACTGGAAGGGAATCCAAAAAACAGGGGATGCAGATATATGTAAAGCTCATTCACTTTGCTGTACAGCAGCATCTAACACAACATTGTAAAGCAACTATATGTCAAATTAAAAAATATATATATAGTCAGGGTAAGGGGGGATCCAACATTGTAAATTAATATGTTGGCATTCTGCAGTGGAGAAAGCCTAGGCCTTGAAATCAGTCAGATTCACATTCTGTCTCTGCCAGTTTACTTCATAAGCTACCTTGGGGAGGTTGATAAACACTCATATTAATTTTCCACACTGAAGAACAACAAAACCTAATTTTAATTGTTGCGGTGAAAATTGCAAGAGATAGCATTAGTACTTGGTTTGGTGACTTTGACATATAGAAGATGCAAAATAAATGGTAGCTACCAAGTCAATCTCTAACAATACGTGTTAGTTTGAGCAAGTACTTAACATAAGGAATACCTCTGGAATCATTATCCATTGATTTTTCTGAATCCTCAAAACTAAGGACATAACTGTTACACATTGCTGGGTTTAAAGAGCAACACTGTGTTCATTAATTGACAGCAATCCTCTGGGTGTTTCAGGACCTGGCTAGCCTACTCAACATTGAAAAGTAGCATTTGCTCTTAGTTTCTTTCAATATCAGCTATTTTCCTGCTGTGACAGAATAATGCTCACACTGCAAGATATTCATGTCCTACTCCCTGGAATCTGAGAATATGCTGCATGGGCGCAGGAGGGCCAAAAGGAAATATTCCAGTTCAAGGCCAAGAAGGGCGCGGTGAGGAGATATCCCTCGTCCAAGGTAAGGAGAAGTGGCTGCGCTCTGCTGGAGCAGCCGTGAAGAGATACCCCACGTCCAAGGTAAGAGAAACCCAAGTAAGACGGTAGGTGTTGCAAGAGGGCATCAGAGGGCAGACACACTGAAACCATACTCACAGAAAACTAATCAATCTAATCACACTAGGACCACAGCCTTGTCTAACTCAATGAAACTAGGTGATGACCGTGGGGCCACCCAAGACAGGCGGGTCATGGTGGAGAGGTCTGACAGAATGTGGTCCACTGGAGAAGGGAATGGCAAACCACTTCAGTATTCTTGCCTTGAGAACCCCATGAACAGCATGAAAAGGCAAAATGATAGGATACTGAAAGAAAAACTCCCCAGGTCAGTAGATGCCCAGTATGCTACTGGAGATCAGTGGAGAAATACTCCAGAAAGAATGAAGGGATGGAGCCAAAGCAAAAACAATACCCAGCTGTGGATGTGACTGGTGATAGAAGCAAGATCCAGTGCTGTAAAGAGCAATATTGCATAGGAACCTGGAATGTCAGGTCCATGAATCAAGGCAAAATGGAAGTGGTCAAACAGGAGATGGCAAGAGTGAATGTCGACATTCTATGAGTCAGTGAACTAAAATGGACTGGAATGGGTGAATTTAACTTAGATGACCATTATATCTACTACTGTGGGCAGGAATCCCTTAGAAGAAATGGAGTAGCCATCATGGTCAACAAAAGAGTCCAAAATGCAGTACTTGGATGCAATCTCAAAAACGACAGAATGATCTCTGTTCGTTTCCAAGACAAACCATTCAATATCACAGTAATCCAAGTCTACACCCCAATCAGTAATACTTAAGAAGCTGAAGTTTAATGGTTCTATGAAGACCTACAAGATCTTTTAGAACTAACACCCCCAAAAGATGTCCTTTTCATTATAGGGGACTGGAATGCAAAAGTAGGAAGTCAAGAAACACCTGGGGTAATGGGCAAATTTGGCCTTGGAATACGGAATGAAGCAGGGGAAAGGCTAATAGAGTTCTGCCAAGAGAACGCACTGGTCATAGCAAACACCCTCTTCCAACAACACAAGAGAAGACTCTACACATGGACATTACCAGGTGGTCAACACTGAAATCAGATTGATTATATTCTTTGCAACCAAAGATGAAAAGATCTATACAGTCAGCAAAAACAAGACCAGGAGCTGACTGTGGCTCAGATCATGAACTCCTTATTGCCAAATTCAGACTGAAATTGAAGAAAGTAGGGAAAACCATTAGACCAGGTATGACCTAAATAAAATTCCTTATGATTATACAGTGGAAGTGAGAAATAGATTTAAAGGACTAGTTCTGATAGATAGAGTGCCTGATGAACTATGGACAGAGGTGACATTGTAGAGGAGACAGGAATCAAGACCATCCCCATGGAAAAGAAATGCAAAAATGCAAAATGACTCTCTGGGGAGGCCTTACAAATAGCTGTGAAAAGAAAAGAAGTGAAAAACACAGGAGAAAAGGAAAGATATAAGCATCTGAATGCAGAGTTTCAAAGAATAGCAAGGAGAGATAAGAAAGCTTTCCTCAGTGATCAATGCAAAGAAATAGAGGAAAACAACAGAATGGAAAAGACTAGAGATCTCTTCAAGAAAATTAGAGATACCAAGGGAATATTTCATGCAAAGATGGTCTAGATAAAGGACAGAAATGGTATGGACCTAACAGAAGCAGAAGATATTAAGAAGAGGTGGCAAGAATACAAAAAAAGCTTCACAGCCCAGATAATCATGATGGTGTGATGACTGACCTAGAGCCAGACATCCTGGAATGTGAAGTCAAGTGGGCCTTAGAAAGCATCACTACGAACAAAGCTAGTGGAGGTGATGGGATTCCAGTTGAGCGATTTCAAATCCTGAAAGACGATGCTGTTAAAGTGCTGCACTCAATATGCCAGCAAATTTGGAAACTCAGCAGCGGCCACAGGACTGGAAAAGGTGTTTTCATTGCAATCCCAAAGAAAGGCAATGGCAAACAATGCTCAAACTACCACACAATTGCACTCATCTCACATGCTAGTAAAGTAATACTCAAAATTCTCCAAGCCAGGCTTCAGCAATACATGAACTGTGAACTTCCAGATGTTCAAGCTGGTTTTAGAAAAGGCAGAGGAACCAGAGATCAAATTGCCAACATCTGCTGGATCATTGAAAAAGCAAGAGAGCTCCAGAAAAACATCTATTTCTGCTTTATTGACTATGCCAAAGCCTTTGACTGTGTGGATCACAATAAACTGTGGAAAACTCTGAAAGAGAAGGGAATACCAGACCACCTGACCTGCCTCTTGAGAAACCTATATGCAGGTCAGGAAGCAACAGTTAGAACTGGACATGGAACAACAGACTGGTTCCAAATAGGAAAAGGAGTATGTCAAGGCTGTATATTGTCACCCTGCTTATTCAACTTATTTGCAGAGTACATTATGAGAAACACTGGACTGGAGAAAGCAGAAGCTGGAATCAAGATTGCCGGGAGAAATATCAATAACCTCAGATATGCAGATGATACCACCCTTATGGCAGAAAGTGAAGAGGAACTAAAGAGCCTCTTGATGAAAGTGAAAGAGGAGAATGAAAATGTTGGCTTAAAGCTCAACATTCAGGAAACTAAGATCATGGCATCTGGTCCCATCATTCCATGGCAAGTAGATGGGGAAACAGTGGAAACAGTGTCAGACTTTATTTTTTGGGGCTCCAAAATCACTGCAGGTGGTGACTGTAGTCATGAAATTAAAAGATGCTTACTCCTTGGAAAGAAAGTTATGACCAACCTAGAAAGCATATTGAAAAGCAGAGACATTACTTTGCCAACAAAATCCAACTAGTCAAGCCTATGGTTTTCCCAGTGGTCACGTATGGATGTGAAAGTTGGACTGTGAGGAAAGCTGAGTGCCAAAGAATTGATGCTTTTGAGCTCTGGTGTTGGAGAAGACCTTTGAGAGTCCCTTGGACTGCAAGCAGATCCAACCAGTCCATTCTAAAGAAGATCAGTCCTAGGTGTTCATTGGAAGGACTGATGCTAAAGCTGAAACTCCAATACTTTGGCCACCTCATGTGAAGAGTTGAATCATTGGAAAAGACTCTGATGCTGGGAGGGATTGGGGTCAGGAGGAGAAGGGGACAACAGAGGATGAGATGGCTGGATGGCATCACCGACTAGATGCACATGAGTTTGGGTGAACTCCGTGAGTTGGTGATGGACAGGGAGGCCTGGCGTGCTGCAATTCATGGAGCCGCAAAAAGTCGGACACGACTCAGCGACTGAACTGAACTTGGCAAAGGGATTTTCAGATGGGATTACATTAAGTATCTTGAGATGAGGGAAGTAGGGGGTGGGTTATTCCAGTGGTCCCAATGTAATCTCAAGGTTCTGAGCAGGACCCTGTGTCTCCTGGGCACAGGAAGTGTTTGAGTTCAGCCTCCATGACCTTCTCTGATCCAAAGGGCCCATTTGAACAATTGATAATCATGGAAGGGAAGGATTTGGAGTTTAGGGAGGAACAGCCCAGAAACAATAGCACAGCCTTGGGGGAGGATTCTGGTTCTCCCTCAAGGGATACATTTAGCAATACTTTAAGGCCTTTTACAGAATTAAAGAGATGGTAATACCAGACCACTTAACCTGCCTTGTGCTAAACTTGAATGCAAGTCAAGAAGCAATAGTTAGAACTGGACATGGAATAACAAACTGGTTCAAAATTGGAAAATGAATATGTCAAAGCTGTATCTTGTCACCTGCTTATTTAATTTCTCTGCAAAGTCAAAAAGTCAAAGTGAAAGTCATTCAGTCATGTCCATCTCTGTAACCCTATGGACTATTCAGTCTATGGAATTCTCTAGGCCAGAATACTAGTGTGACTAGCCTTTCCTTTCTCCAGGGGATCTTCCCAACTCAGGGATCAAACCCAGGTCTCCCACATGGCAGGCAAATTCTTTACCAGCTGAGCACAAGGGAGGCCCAAGAATACTGGAACGGGTAGCCTATCCCTTCTCCAGAGGATCTCCCAACCCAGGAATTGAACCAGAGTCTCCTGCTTTGCAGGCAGATTCTTTACCAACTGATCTATCTGTTGAATGACTGACAGTTGAATCAGCTGAATCACAAGTTGGAATCAAGATTGCTGGGAGAAAAATCAACAACCTCAGATATACAGATGATATTACCCAAACGTCAAAAAGCAAAGAGAAACTAAAGAGCCTCTTGAGGGTGAAAGAGAAGAGTGAAAAAGCTGGCTTAATCTCAACATTCAGAGAACTAAGATCATGGCATCTGGTCCCATCACTTCATGGCAAATTGATAGGGAAACAATGGAAACAATGACAGACTTTATTTTCTTGGGCTCCAAAATCACTGTGGATGGTGACTGCAGTCATGAAATTAAAAGACACTTGCTCCTGGAAGAAAAGCTATGACCAACATAGAGAGCATATTAAAAAACAGAGATATCACTTTGCCGAAAGATCTGAATTGTCAAAGCTATGGTTTTTCCAGTGGACGTGTATGGATGTGAAATTTGGACCATAAAGAAGGCTGAGCAACAAAGAACTGATGCTTTCAAACTGTGGTACTGGAGAAGACGTTTGAGAGTCCCTTAGACTACAAGGAAATTAAACCAGTCAATCCTAAATTAAATCAACCTGAATATTCATTGCAAGGACTGATGATAAAGTTGAAGTTCCAATACTTTAGCCACCTGATGTGACGAAATGACTCATTGGAAAAGTCCCTGATCTTGGGAAAGTTTGAAGGCAGGAGGAGAAGGGGGTGACAGAGGATGAGATAGTGAGATGGCATACCTGACTTAATGGACCTGAGTTTGAGCAAACTCTGGGAGATAGTGAAGGACTGGAAGACTGGTGTGTTGTAGTCCATGGGGCTGCAAAGAGTTGGACAAGACTTAGTAACTGAACAACCACAGGAACAGAATTAAAACCCAACAAATGGAAGATGTCAGCATTCTCCATACAGAGACCACTTGAGGCCAGGCTAAAGAAATTACAGAAGCTTTTCAAGAAGATTCCCTGACATAAAATTAAAGGAATACAGACTCTGCATATACCTTAATCTTATCAGCAACTGTACCCTTGAACCATTGCCATAAAACTCCTCACCAAATTCCCCTGGGTTTGGACACATAGTTTGCAAGGGCAGGAGCCTGCTGCATCCCCCTTTGCCTGATAAAGCAATACAGCTATTCTTTCCTCCTTCAACCCAAACTGTCTCTGAGATTCAATTCAGCACCAATACAGAGAAGCTGAACTTTCAGCATTAGTTCCAGCAAGAGAAAGAGGGAGGCATAAGAGTTGGAATCAGAAGATGTGATGGCAGCAGCAGAGGTTAGATTGATAAACTTTGAAGGCAGTGAAGAGGAAAAGTTAAAATTTCACATAACCTCCTGCTCCTTTTTCCTCTGTAACTCAGCTTGCTCCTTGCAAAGTCTGGATCACATAGGTCACATAGTCTCAGAAAGTGGGGACTTATAATACTAGGAACTGGAGCTTATCTCACTCACCCTTGTCCTGCTGCTGCTGCTGCTGCTACGTCGCTTCAATCGTGTCCGACTCTGTGCCGACCCCATAGAAGGCAACCCACCAGGCTCCCCCATCCCTGGGATTCTCCAGGCAAGAACACTGGAGTGGGTCACCCTTGTCCTACTCTTTGCAATTGCCTGGCCCCTGCAAACCTGCTTAATCATGCCTTTCTGTGTAAAGGTCAGACATCCCCCTCCCCATCTTGACTACTGTTCCCATGTGTGCGAAACCCCTTAGTTTAAATCAGCCTATTAACAGCTAGTGTTGCCCACTATAGTCTGTCTATAAAAACTCTGTAATCCCTTTGTTCTGGGCTCAGAGCTTGGAGTGTTAACTCCTCTGGGCCTGCCAGCGTAATAAACCTGAGTTCTCCAACTCTCAAGTGTGGTGCTTGGTTTCTTGAGTATTGGTTTCTGCAACAGTAGAAGAAAGAGTTATGAATGAAGTAATGTCTGTTACCTCTGTAAGCAGATAAAGGCAAGGAAAAAGATTTTTCCCTGGAGCCTCCAGAAGAGAGGTGTATTGGCCTGCACCTTAATTTTAGCCTCCTAGGACTCAGTTTGAACTTCTGACCTCCAGAACTAAAAGAAATGTATGTTGTTTCAAGTCTCTATGTTTGTGATAATTTATTATAGCAGCTTTAGGAAATCAATGACCTCTTATTTTAATGATTCACCTGGCCTTAGCCTATCATGTCTAGCCTATTGTGCCTTATCTCCTGGATGTGGCCAAGTCTTGTCAATTTCCAGCTCCATGCTCCAGATGGCTGCTGATCAGGCTTTTCCTTGACCTTAGCTATGCTTACAACTAAGAGACCAGTTTTTCTATTTAATTGTTGAGGTACAGTCATATGATGCTCACCTCTAGGTAACCTCTGAACAGTGACTTGTAATGTAAGTCTTACCCCCATTCAAAATTTGTTTGACTAGCTAAAATTTTCCTAGCAAGCTAAATTTTGACTTCAATTTTGTATCAGACCTTATTCTATTTATATGTGTCTCTTTGAAAGAAAATGACCACAATCTTTGATGTTAATTTTTTTTTTAATGTTCATTCATATTCTTCTTTTTTTTTTTTTAGTTTTAATTTTATTTTATTTTTAAACTTTACAATATTGTATTAGTTTTGTCAAATATCGAAATGAATCTGCCACAGGTATACATGTGTTAACTAACGAAATGTATGTCTTCAACATATAAAATATAAATAATGTACTATATTGACTTTATTCTGTAGGTGACAAAAATCAGGAAATCCCTATAGGCTTTAGGTTGTGCAGCAGAGGATTAGCTCAGCAGGTCTGGGCTACTCAAAACCTGGACATGTTGAAGGTTTTCAGGGCTAGACCTTGAACTACTCCTGGGAGATAACCTCTAAGCCCTTTAAACATCTTTCCTGATAAGAATGACTTTACATACCTTGGGCCTTAGATCACACCAGATAGTTTATACTAACAATGTGATTTATGATAAATATCTGTTATTTTTAGGGAGGCCATCAGTTTGAGCTCTGGAGAGTGAGCACTGGGACTTAGTAGATAAGATCAGTCATGCAACTATTCCAGGTCTCTGTGACTGACTACTGGTAAAAAAAAACAAGGATATCAAGGCTTACCTGAGCTTTTCCACTTGACAGTACTTTGCCTGTGTTGTCTCATAATATTGCTGGTAGAGTTAAGCACTGTCTATGAGGGCTTCCCAGGTGGCGCTAGTGGTAAAGAACCAACCTGCCAAAGCAGGAGATGTTAAGAAATGCAGGTTCAATCCCTGGGTTGGAAAGATCCCCTGGAAAAGGGTACGGCAACCCACTCCAGTGTTCTTGCCTGGAGAATCCCATAGTCAGAAGAGACTGGCAGGCTACAGTTTTTAGGGTTGCACAGAGTCGGACACGACTGAAGCGACTTAGCATGCACATGTGTTTCCCAAGTGATGTTAGTGGTAAAGAACCCACCTGCCAATGAAGGAATCATAAGAGATGCAGGTTCGATCCCTGGGTCTAGATGATCCCCTGGAGAAGGAAATGGCAACCCACTCCAGTATTCTTGCCTGGAGAATCCCATGGACAGAGGAGCCTGGTGGGCTACAGTCTATGGGGTCACAAGAGTCAGACATGACTGAAGCGACTTAGTTCCACTGGGAGAGGATAACCAGAAGCTTGCACCTGGTATCTCTTGGACTCTGCCCTTTGCACCCTTTTCCGTGCTGTATTTAAACTATTACCTTTTGCTGCAAGAAACTATAACGGTGAGTATAGAAGCTTATTTGAATTCTGTGAGTCCTTCTAGCAAACTCAAATCTGAGGGTGGTCTTGGGGCCATACAACATAAGATTACAGACTTCCCTAAAGATTACATGATCAGACAGATGAATAAAATCAGCTATTCATAAACTCACTAAATTAGTTTTAGAATTTCACAATCAAATAATTTTATCTCCAATCCTGACTTACCATTTCCTAATCATGACTTACATTTTCACACACACAAATAAACATTTATGTACAACTGCGTGTGTGAACATATACATACATACCACATTATAATACCTTAGAAAAGACTATCAGTCTACATTTGCTATGTCTCTTCCCTGATGAACAATAAATGTGAGCCACACACAGCTTAGAACATTTCATAGACAAGCACCTTTATTTCTTCCTTTGGTGGATTGGTGAAATCCAGCAGGACCCCGTAGGGCTCTTGGCCGTGGAAGTCTTTCAAACAGTTGCTAATCAGGGAAGGGAAGGGATGTAGAGACAAGGGAAGAGCAGCCAAGAGATTACAATGCAGCTTTTGGGTCAGGTCTGGATTCTGCTTCCAGGGATACATGGTATCTTCAAGCTGTTTACCGAACTAAAGAAAGAAAGGTAGCACTAAGTCCTGTCTGACTCTTGTGATCCCAAGAACCATAGCCTGTCAGGCTCCTCTGTCCATGGGATTCTCCAGGCAAGAATATTGGAGGGGGTTGCCATTTCCTTCTCCAGGGAATCTTCCCAACCCAGGAATTGAACCCAGGTCTCCCGCATTGCAGGCAGACGCTTTAACCTCTGAGCCACCAGGGAAGCCCAAAGGGTATTCTTAGTTCCCATACTGGGTGTTGAACCCTGGCTGCCTGGGTGAAAACCAGGAATCCTAACAGCTAGACCATATGAGACCAAATTAAAGAGGTGCAGGCCCTGCACTCTCCCTGATCCTTATCAGCAACCTCGCCATTGAACTATTGCTATACAACTCACCAAATCCTCCTGGGTTGGGACAGTTTTTGAGGCGGGAGTCTGCCATGTCATCCTTGCCGGGCAAAGCAATAAAATTACTCTTTTCTACTTCACTCAAAACTCTCTCTCCAAGATTCAATTTGGCACTGGTGCACAAAGGCCAAGGTCTCAGCATCATTGGACCTCTCTGTGTTATTCCCTTTCGGGTACTGTACCTTGAATATAAAATGAGCTAACATGTAAAAGTGACTATCTGAGGGATACTGATTAAAGTTCCTGCCTCCCCACCTCTCTCACCCTTCCTTCTTTCTTCCCTTCTTCTTTTCCTTCCTTCCACCAGTCAGGGGATGTATCTTCCTATACTGCACGTAGATCCACTATTAAGCTAAATCTGCTGTGGTTTCAAGTCCAAGGATCTTTCTGCTTCACAAACCTCTTGCTGTTACAATCCCAGAAAACCATATCTAATATTAAAAATCTTTCTGAATTTTGAATCTATCAGAATCATCATGTCATGGTGATAGGCTTTTGGAGAATTTAAGAGGTAATGCTAAATTCAACTTCTCTTTACTGAAACCAAGGAGGACATCCTGGGACCTTCCTGGGCACAAAAGCCTTTTCAGGTCCACCATTTATTTGCAGGATAAAGGCTTCAGTCTCCCAGATCTTCCCTGAGTTCCAAAAGGACATATTCGAACAGCTTCTAATCAGGAAAACAGGGAATGCCTAAACAAAGGAGGAACAATCAAGAAACCTTAGGGCAGCAATTAAAGCAGGATCCTGGTCTCTGCTCAAGGAACATACATAACAATATCTTTGGGCTCTTCTGCAGAAACAAGGCCCTCATGGTGGGTGGAGATGGTAGCTTCTGGCTGAGCACAAGATTCTTAGAGCACTGCACTATTACTATGACACCAACCAATAGCCTCACCATCAATCAATACATGTTTAACTTTGGCCTCACTGTACATCAGGCACAGGAACTTGTGTTAGGTAACATTACCCTTGTCACCAATCACATCAGCATGTTTGCATAGCATTACTTTATACAGTGGTTTTAGACCATCCTGTAATTTAAATGGATGATTCATATAATCTTCCAATTGGACAGATTATTTACATAGCAATAAAATAAAAGTCTTTGTTTTTCTCATAATTTAACACATATATGAAGTCTTTTTTTTTTTTCAAGATCTTTCCTACAAAAATTTGTCTGAAAAAAATGCTTTCTAAAGAAATGAGCATAATAAACTGTGTCCTTTGAAAATGTGTTTGTTTATACTTTTTTCCCTCAATTTCATAAAAATTTATTTATTTTTGGCTGTGCTTGGTCTTCACTGCTGCACATGGGTTTCTCATTGGGGTGGCTTCTCCTGCTACAGAGCATGGGCTAGAGGGTATGAGCTCAGTATCTGTGGCATACGAGCTTAGCTGCTAGGCAGCATGTAGAATCTTCCAAGACTAGGGATGGAATCTGTGTCCCCTGCATTGGTGGGAGGATTCTGTACCACTGGACCACCAGGCAAGTCCAGTTTATATTTTTTAAATGCCATAAATCTAGGGCTTTCCACTGGTTGGTTTAATACAGCCTTCCAAATGTGATTTCAACTCCAAAATGTATCCTTGCTTTGGTGATCCCTAAAAAAATCCGTATGTATAGTCACATGAGTACAGCAACTATTTCTGTGGTATTTCTAAGTGAATTTACAATGTAATAGTGGTAAAATTTTTCTTCAAATTACATTTAAAAAATTGGGACATAAAGTATGGTTGTAATACTGAAAACAAATGATCAAAATTATTTACATAAATGTACGTATTTAATATTAACTGTCACGTGAGTGTATGTTCCTCGGTTCTTTGTCTCGGGGGGACATTAAAGCCCTCGGCGCATCACAGCTCTCGGGTCTTGGACAAACCGTGTTATAGCTCTTAGGCAAATCAGTGTTACAGCTCCATTTAATTTAGAAGATAGCAGGAGAATCCAAGACTCGAAGAGAAGAGAGTGGAGGAGTGCGTGGGGAGGGAAGGGGAGAGAGAGAGAGAGAAAGAGAGAGAGAGCATGCGCGCACACACGCGGGAGATAGAGTCAGAGAGAAAGCGCTTTGGCTCCTCCTTTTATATGTTTTTTCCTCCACCTGGGCCTGCCCTATGCAAACTGGGCTTAGCCGGGAGTGCTGTTTGTTCTGTTTGTTCTGCCTGAAGTCTTCTCTCTGGTCCTTGGACCTTCCTTTGGCCTTCCTTGTCTTTTAGCCATGGCCATTTTGGACTCCTTTTCCCTATTCTACCTACCTAACATTAACTATGAGTCTTTTTCAAGACAATAGAACTGATCATAATAGTACACTCAAAAATGCTAAACAGTTTGTGACCTTATAAAAAGCAGATTTTTGAAAGTCATGTTTGTCTAACTTTTAAGTGCAGTAGTTGTCCTTTGAGCTTCCCCAGTAAAGAATTGGTCTGCAAAGCAGGAGACTAGCCAGAGATGTGAGTTTAATCTCTGGGCTGGGAAAATCACCTGAAGAAAGAAATGACAACCCCTTCCAGTATTCTTGTTAGAAATTCCCTTGGTCAGAGGAGCCTGGAGGGTTCATAGGTTGCAAAAGAATCAGAAACAACTGAAAGACTAAACAGCAGCAGCAAGTTGTCCTTCAGTTGGAAGTGCTATAAGTTTTAAAGCAAAGGATATGATCCCATGGAATCTTTTAGATGAAATCCTTCCTACTAGGATGACAAAATATCTCAGGACATCAGTATCTCTAGCAACCAAGAATGTTTTGTTTGTATTTACAAATAGTAACACTCAACTCTTTCTACTATGTTGCCAATCTTCAAAAGCCATACCAGAAAAGGGGGGCAATATTCCCTTTGAATATGCATGTTTAAATAGATAGAAGTTGTCTTAGAAAATGTTAAAAGTGCCTTTACACATTTTTAATTGAAAGTAATATTTAGTGATCTTTCACAAAATAAAAATTGACTTCCTTTAATAATCTTAAATAGTCATTACAATAATTACTCAGAAGTTACAGACAGGAAATTGTAATAAACATCTGGGTGGAGGCTTTGACATTTGCATAACAAGAGGTTTGTGAAGCAGAAAGAGCCTTGGACTTGAAGTAACAACCCTTCTGGTTTTCAGTTTTGAACTGGCTCCTCCATTTGTTTGCCAGCATGACCTTGATCAAGTTAGTTACTCATTTTGATCCCATCTGATCTAATATGTGAGGAGACCCTGTTTTTAATGACTTTTAACCTGATAGACATAAAGACAATAGAAAGTAAAATAATTACTGGGAGAGCAAAGGGTAAAAACAAAGCCATCTTGCTGAAACGAGTCCTACTTTTATGGGTTTGCTCCCTTTCCATCCTCAAACAGGAAAAATTCTTCCAATCAAAAATAATTTTTTTTATGGTGTCAACTCCTTTTTTTATTTATTTATTTTAATTGGAGACTAATTACTTTACAATATTGTATTGGTTTTGCCATACATTGACATGAATCAGCCATGGGTGTACATCTGTTCCCCACGCTGAACCCCCCTCCCACCTCCCTCCCCATCCACCCCTCTGGGTCATCCCAGTGCACCAGCCCTGAGCACCCCATCTCATGCATCAAATCTGGATTGGCAATCTGTTTCACATATGATAATATACATGTTTCAATGCTATTCTCTCAGATCATCCTACTCTCGCCTTCTCCCACAGAGTCCAAAAGACTGTTCTGTATATTTGTGTCTCTTTTGCTGTCTCGCACATAGGGTTATCATTACCATCTTTCTAAATTCCATATATATGTGTTAGTATATTGTATTGATGGTGATAATAATAATACTTGGCATGTAGAATTAGAGGTGAGGTGGAGCGTAAGATGATCAATTTACTATTTTACATTTCAGAGTGATGTAAGACTCAAGATGAATTTCTTTAGTCCTAGTTTAAGGTGGGCTTCACCTGTGTTATATTTTGAGAAAGAGGGCTTCCCAGGTGGCACTAGTGGTAAAGAACCCACCTACCAATTCAGGAGACTTAAGAGACATGAGTTCGATCCCTGGGTCAGGAAGATATCCTGGAGGAGGAAATGGCAGCCCACTCCAGTGTGCATGCCTGGAGAATCCCATGGACAGAAGAACCTTGTGGACTACAGCCCATAAGGTTATAAAGAGTCAGATACGACTGCAAGGACTTAGCCTGCACACAGCATATGCATATTAAAACAAAACATGCTACATGAGATATATGCTGGAAGTCTTTGTATTTTTCTAGTTGAGAAATGAGACTGAGTCTTTGAGAGCAGAAATCCTAAGAAACATTTTACCATAAAATATTGGATCTCAAAGATTGGATTTGGACTATGATCAAGGTCTTAACTGTATCCCACTGAAAGAATATTACTATTTCTATTAACATTGTAATTACTGTCATTTTAAATTTCTTACATTCTTTATAGCATGTGTACTTGTGAAATAACTATTTCATCTTTTCACTTGTGACTTTAAAAAATATTTGAAAACAGAGGCAATTGAAAAAATAAAGGTACACTGGTAATACAACAAATTAGTGTTCCTACTATCACAGAACTTCAAAAAAAAGTCTAAAATTTCATTAAACAAAGATGCAACAGCAATATATTCTAAGAAAGTTATTAAATTTAGTTTCTTTATTAAATATAATGTACTTTCTTTTTAAGCACATTTTAGAGCTCACTGTATTGTTTGTGACTTTTAAAAGTTAATTGAAATGCCAAAGTTTTGAGCATGAAGAATAAATTTCACTTGACCTTTTAAGAAAAATTGTTCTTGTGTATTTTTGGGAAGATGAAATCTGTCTTTTGTACCAATCACATGAGAATGAGCCAGGTGGCAGATTACTTAAATATCTTGCCTTTCACCTCTGGAGACTGGGGTTTAAATGTGGCTTAAAAGAAATACCCAGGAGTTAATTGTGTATATATTGAAGCCCATACAGTTGGACCTTAAATAGCAATTACTTGAAGCTGTGGAGATTCTCTTATAAAACATCAGAAATGTCACAGTACAAGATAGCAGGGCTTCAGTAAAGGTATAAAGGCCACCCAGACAATCCATATGGGATAAAGCTTATAAAAATAATGAACTTTCCTGGTCAATGAAAACTATCAAATGAGCCTATTGGTCTTTAAAACAAAACAAACCAAAAAAAGCAACAAAGAAAGAAAAAAGTCTCAAATAGATCAGATTAAGCAGTGGAAACATCCCTAAAGATATGCAAATTACCAGATAAATGAAAATAAATAAATAAACCGGAAAGATAGCTTACCAGCTCCCTCTAGTGTGCTGCCTCTCCTGGTTTTCATAACGTAGGATTTTAAAAAATTTTTTCTACACTATAATAAGTAGGGTTTTGAATATAATTTCTAGAACACCTGAAACTCAAAAGAAATGATTAAAAGGTATAAGTCCTTAAAAATAAAATACTAACATTATCAGGAAGAAAATGAAAGGCACAGCCAACCTAACAATACTCTTACATGGTATTAATGTCAGTAAACTGGCATCAGTAGAAGAGAAAGACTGATATGAAACTCGTATCATTTCTCCTTCCCTGTGCTTGAGCACAGCAGCCTTCTCTCTGAAAAATGTTTTGTTTCACAGTCGCTGTGTTTTGCATCCTAATTGTACCATGTGCCAACAAAACAGATTGTTTGCTAATTGATATCATAAAGCAAGACAGCCCAGTGAAGGATGATAATTCTGACTCTAGCAGGCAGCAGCTGATGTAGAGCTTGATAGAAACGCTGTCATTTTCAACACAAACTGCCTAGAATTGACTTTTCACTGTAAATAGAGAGAGACGTGACAGAAGCTTCATACACCCACCTTTATTTTTTTTTTTTTAATGAAATGACAATTCCGTTACAATATTTTCTGTAACCAGTTCTAGTTTAGCTGGTAGCACCTGAAATAAAATAGGTGTGGAGGTATCATTCAAACTCTATACATAGCATTTAGAGATGAGGCATAAGGTTTTTTTGCTCATAGCCAAATGCAGGCTCAGGAATAATATTATGTTTGCTAATAGATTCTTAGAAGTGAATAAAATGGTCAGTGCAAGAACTCTCTCTCAATTAAAATTAGCAAAATTTCAATAAATTAGGATAGTAAAAAGTATATGTTACTTTGAGTACAGTCATCTCTTGTTATCCAAAGACGTTTGGTTCCAGAACTTCTGTGGATAACAAAACCCACAGAAACTCAAGTCCCTAATATAAAGCAACACAATCCAGTTGGCCTTCCCCATCTGTGAGTTCCCCATCCACAAATACGGAGGGCTGACAATATTTATAAAGCTTATTTAAACATAAAAATGATTTTTACATTTCTTTGCATCCTTCACAGCAAAATGCTGTATTTCTAAATGGGACTTAGCCTGTCAGCATAGAAAAGCAGTACTTAAATGAAGCATTTGTGTTGTGTGTGTGTTGAGGGGGTTGTGTACTGATACCATAAGGCATAAATAGATGCCTAGGGTAAAATCAAATCAAACATGATTCCACACAACTGTGTTGAATCTAGTTTCCTAAAGAACAATGGCCATATGATGCAAATAATTCAAGAAAATGATAAAATAAAAGCATTATGAGAAATAAGGATTGGTGATGAAGGACTTTGGAGGTTTCCAGTTTTCTCTCTCAAGGAGGAAGATGGAGAAAGAGATAACATACCACATGTCATATAATACAGCAGCAGACTTTGTTTATTCAAAATCAAAAAAGTGATTATTTGTGGTTTAAAAATATATTTACACTTTTTAGTTATTTGCACTTTGTTAAATAATTTCACCTCATCAAAGCCTTGGCTCTTTTCTGTTTTACAGGGTAAAATCTGATGAATAAAAATAGATAGGCATACATATGGAATTTAGAAAGATGGCAACCATAACTCTGTATGCGAGATAGCAAAAGAGACACAAATGTATAGAACAGTCTTTTGGACTCTGTGGGAGAGGGAGAGGGTGGGATGATTTGGGAGAATGGCATTGAAACATGTATAATATCATATAAGAAACGAATCGCCAGTCCAGGTTCGATGCAGGATACAGGATGCTTGGGGCTGGTGCACTGGGATGACCCAGAGGGATGATACGGGGAGGGAGGTGAGGGGGGGTGGTTCAGAATGGGGAACACGTGTATACCTGTGGTGGATTCATGTTGATGTATGGCAAAACAAATACAATATTGTAAAGTAATTAGCCTCCAATTAAAATAAATAAATTTATACTAAAAAAAGAAACCAGCCACACCAAAAAAAAGAAAAAGAGAAAAAGAAAAGAAAAGAAAAATAGATGGGTTAGACTCAGTAAATTTTCAAGATATAAGAGAACCTCAGAGATCATCTAGTTTACTCACCCTCAGTTAGCAAATGAGGAAACTGAGGCACAAAGAGGTAAAACTGCTGTGTTTAAAATCACACAGGAAGTGAGCAGCAGAGCCAGAAGTAAAGTCTCTAGTATTCTAGCCATAGTTTTTCAACTAACTATTTTTGATGCAATGCAAAACTACGGACTGTGGCCTGCCAGGCTCCTCTGTCCATAGGATTCTCCAGGCAAGAATATTGGAGTGGGTGGCCGTTCCCTTCTCCAGGGTATCTTCCCAACCCAGGGATCAAACCTGGGTCTCCTGCATTTCAGGTATATTCTATAATGTCTGATCCACCAGCGAAGCCCTTATAAGGACTTAAAAGAACTTAATTTTCTACTTTTTAGTTTAAGTTTTAACAACTTAATCCTTAAAACAGGCAAAAGAACAGAGCCAAGGGAACAAACTGCAGAAAGGATGGAAACCCCATCACAGTTGATGGCAAATTGTTTTGCAGTCTAGTTAATCCTGAGGTAGTACTTGATAGACTTTTAATTAAGCAACAAATATCTATACATATGTGTCTGCCAATTTACTCTGCACACTGGTTTGAAAAGATTAGTTGACATAATCTAGGAGTTTGGTTATTAATCTCACATTGCCATTTATTTTTCTTATTGCCAAAAATTCTCTTCTCTCTACCTTACAATTGTAGAGGAAATTTTAAAAAATAGCTCTTTGTTTATGATCACAATTAAACACAGTTTAACATTATTCATTCAAATTATTTTTTCATGTATTATTTTTATGCTTTATTCAAATATTTTTCCTAGTTTTCAGATGATCCCAATTGAATCCTGGCTATATCCTAGGCTCAGTTCTGGAACTTCTTCGGTTGGAAGTTGTCAAATACATTGGGCATATGTGATTCCATCAAAACTGGATCCTTTGTGAGCACCAACAATGAACTCAGAAAGTAATAAGATTGAGACATAACAGGGAAAATGACTGACTGAAACTGATGTTTGAATCTCCTACTCCTTCCTCCAGGCCTTTACTGGGTCTGCCCAACATAAGAAGAAAGTATGGAAAAAGTACACAGATTGAAAATAAAGAAGGGAGGGAAGGATTTGAACTCAAAGTGTTCGACATCCTATTTTAATTCATTTCAAAGCTATACTCCATGTGACTTGGTCCTCCCTCTCTGGTGAGCACTATGCCACTGAGCCACATGCCACTGTTTGGAGCCATGTCTCCCTTCATTATCCTTTAATTGACTTGACCTATGGGAAGAATGGCTTGCAACCAAGCTAATTACACAGATGCACTCCAGGCTCTATAAAACCCACTATAGACAGGTCTTCTGGGAGAATAAAAAGGAAGGAACGATTTATCCATAATTTCATACTTCTTCATACATTTCATATACCAAAGCAAGTATCTTCTGGCATGACAACAGGTGACAATATATTTGCTTATAACTTGAACTTCCTTCTTCCCATTATATTAATACATAATGAAGATTTGAAATCATATAAGTGTATGGAAAGCACAATTTAAAACAGATAAAGTCAAATCACAGTTAGAAAATTAATTTTTGGTTACCAAATTTAATTCAAGAAATTTTGACAGGAAAAAAAAATTGGATGCTAGATTCTTTTAAAATATTAGCTAAGTAAAAATAGGGGAAAAGTCAAGTTACCAAAGAAAACTCACTTTATACCTCTATAAATGTAGTCTATTAAAAGCAGTAACACAGAAATAGTTACACATCATAAAACAAAAAGAAAAACTGTTCAAATCAATAAAAATAAAACTATGAAAACTGTTCTTAAGGTCAATTATCTGGGTATATTATGTTTTGGTTGATGATACATCTTTTTATTGATATATCTTCACACACAATTTATGGAGTAATGGCTAAATTTTATATTATTTAGGGGACAAACTGAATGAATAGCTCTTAAATTTTTTGAACTGGGAAAATGCTTAAATAGACCCATCTAAGAACAGAATTTAAGCATGCATGGTACTCCAAATTTTAGCAGAATAAAATAATTACTGAAATATCAAGAAGCATTCAATAAAAGAATATATTAATTACATTCCATGAACTCATCTATGTCTTCCAAGATCCTTGTTTAAGCATGTTAAGTGGTAGCAACAAAATGATAACTTTCAGCTAATCAGTTTGAGAGAGACAAAATTGATTTTGAGGGAGAAAGACAAAAACAACTCTAATAGTGCAGCATTTTACAAATAATTAACATTTCTTTTCAGTCTTATATATAGCTAATCTTTGATACTGTCTCAGGGTTTTGGCTAAATATGTGTTCAGTTCAGTCGCTCAGTCTTGTCCGACTCTTTGCGACCCCATGAATCGCAGCACGCCAGGCCTCCCTGTCCATCACCAACTCCCAGAGTTCACTGAGACTCACGTCCATCAAGTCAGTGATGCCATCCAGCCATCTCATCCTGTCGTCCCCTTCTCCTCCTGCCCCCAATCCCTCCAGCTGGGAGTCTTTTCCAATGAGTCATCTCTTTGGATGAGGTGGCCAAAGTACTGGAGTTTCATCTTTAGCACCAGTCCTTCCAATGAACAAACAGGAATGATCTCCTTTAGAAAGGACTGGTTGGATCTCCTTGCAGTCCAAGGGACTTTCAAGAGTCTTCTCCAACACCACAGTTCAAAAGCATCAATTCTTCGGAACTCAACTTTCTTCACAGTCCAACTCTCACATCCATACAAGACACTGGAAAAATCATAGTGTTGATTAGAAGGACTTAATTGGCAAGATAATATCTCTGCTTTTGAATATGCTATCTAGATGGGTCATAACTTTCCTTCCAAGGAGTAAGCATCTTTTAATTTCATGGCTGCAGTGACCATCTGCAATGATTTGGGAGTACCCCAAAATAAAGTCTGACTCTGTTTCCACTGTTTCCCTATCTATTTCCCATGAAGTAATGGGACCAGATGCCATGATCTTCATTTTCTGAATGTTGAGCTTTAAGCCAACTTTTTCACTCTCCTCTTTCACTTTCATCAAGAGGCTTTTAGTTCCTCTTCACTTTCTGCCATAAAGGTGGTGTCATCTGCATATCTGAGGTTATTGATATTTCTCCCAGCAATCTTGATTCCAGCTTGTGCTTCTTCCAGCCCAGCGTTTCTCATGATGTACTCTGCATATAAGTTGAATAAGCAGGGTGACAATATACAGCCTTAACATACTCCTTTTCCTATTTGGAACCAGTTTGTTGTTCCATGTCCAGTTCTAACTGTTGCTTCCTGACCTGCATACAGGTTTCTCAAGAGGCAGGTCAGGTGGTCTGGTATTCCCATCTCTTTCAGAATTTTCCACAGTTTATTGTGATCCACACAGTCAAAGGCTTTGGCATAGTCAATAAAGCAGAAATAGATGTTTTTCTGGAACTCTCTTGCTTTTTCCATGATCCAGTGGATGTTGGCAATTTGATCCCTGGTTCCTCTGCCTTTTCTAAAACCAGCCTGAACATCTGGAAGTTCACGGTTCATGTATTGCTGAA
>NW_011494945.1:11735671-11772299 GCF_000754665.1 Bison bison bison | reverse complement strand
TGGCAATTTGATCCCTGGTTCCTCTGCCTTTTCTAAAACCAGCCTGAACATCTGGAAGTTCACGGTTCATGTATTGCTGAAGCCTGGCTTGGAGAATTTTGAGCATTACTTTACTAGCATGTGAGATGAGTGCAATTGTGTGGTAGTTTGAGCATTCTTTGGCATTGCCTTTCTTTAGGATTGGAATGAAAACTGACCTTTTCCAGTCCTGTGGCCACTGCTGAGTTTCCAAATTTGCTGACATTGAGTGCAGCACTTTCACAGCATCATCTTTCAGGATTTAAAATAGCTCAACTAGAATCCCATCACCTCCACTAGCTTTGTTCGTAGTGATGCTTTCTAAGGTCCACTTGACTTCACATTCCAGGATGTCTGGCTCTAGGTCAGTGATCGCACCATCGTGATTATTTGGGTCATGAAGCTCTTTTTTGTACAGTTCTGTGTATTCTTGCCACCTCTTCTTAATATCTTCTCCTTCTGTTAGATCCATACCATTTCTGTCCTTTATTGAGACCATCTTTGCATGAAATGTTCCCTTGGTGTCTCTAATTTTCTTGAAGAGATCTCTAGTCTTTCCCATTCTATTGTTTTCCTCTATTTCTTTGCATTGATCGCTGAGGAAGGCTTTCTTATCTCTGCTTGCTATTCTTTGGAACTCTGCATTCAGATGCTTATATCTTTCCTTTTCTCCTTTGCTTTTCACTTCTCTTCTTTTCACAGCTATTTGTAAGGCCTCCCCAGACAGCCATTTTGCTTTTTTGCATTTCTTTTCCATGGGGATGGTCTTGATCCCTGTCTCCTGTACAATGTCATGAACCTCATTCCATAGTTGTTAGGCACTCTACCTATCAGATCTAGTCCCTTAAAATATTACCTCAAAATGTCTCTTTTCTTCATTCAATGGATCCATCTTTTGAAAGAAGAAGGGAGTTTTGTTGTGATATAAGGTTGAAGAAACTAGCAACAGCAACAACAGGTAAGATACATGACATTTCAATTTTTTTTTTTTTTTTTTTTTTTGAGGAGCCATCAACCTTGTGGCATTACATCCAAAGAGTACAAATATTTGGATATATTTTCCATGAGGTATATGAACAATATTAAATGAACAATTAAGCCCTTATGATAGCACTATCATACTAAAGCATTTGATGTTCGAAATAAAAATTTGCTATGTAACGATAAGAAGGTAAATTTTTATGAAAATAAAATAGCCTTGCTCCAAATGAAAGACTAATAAATACTTAGTGAAAGATAATGAAGCTTTTTGGGTGACCCTAGTAATAGTACTTTAAAAAGCATTGAATTTTAATTGCATATATTTCCATGCTTTGTACTTTATGGAAATATAGCCTCCCAAACAAAAAGGTCTCTGGATGCTTTCTAGATTAATAGAGATAGGACAACACACAGATGATCATATATCCTAGTGATAGAAGGAGAAATTCATAGGTTCACAAGGTAGACATATATATATATATATGTTTGTTTCTGGTTCTTTGAAATTTTAATTATTTGATCATTTCCCCTTTTTATACCATCTCTATATTACAGATGAGAAAACTAAATCTGAGCGAGCTATAGCAACTTACATAACATCATAGAGATAGTAACCAGCAAAGCTACAGGTTACATCAAATCTTACAATTTTAACTCTTAGATTATAAGATAACTCTAAGTTATATATTCCAGCAATATTCCTTCCGTTGTAGATGAGAGGGCTTACAAATGACTGAGGGTCAAAGCTGAGTGGTTTATAGACACAGAAATTTCCAATACCTATTCAAAAGTAATACAAGTAAGTATGCTTCTAAAAATCCACTAATCTCAAACTTCACACATCCCCCAAACTTACATTACATCTCTACTTAAAATGACTGGGAGATTCCTTTCCTTAGCAATAAATTAATTGAGTTAGCCACTTTTCCCCTACAGATTTAAGTAGTAGCCTCATGTTTAATGGACTTCCCTGGTCGCTCAGGTGGTAAAGCGTCTGCCTGCAATGCCGGAGACCCAGGTTGGATCCCTGGGCTGGAAAGGTCCCCTGGAGAAGGAAATGGCAATCCACTCCAACATTTCTGTCTGGAAAATCCCATGGACATTCCACTGAGTCACAAATTGTCTGACACAACTGAGTGACTAATACTTTCACTTTTCTCTTGTTTAAATACACAAGCTACCCCAGACAAAGTGCAGATTCTACCAATCCCTAAAGAATGGCTTTTTGCCATTCATAATCATTTTTAATACTCTCCTTTCTGAACACTCTTGAAACAAGAAGCCATCCATCTGCCCAAGAAGTGAAGACAACTGGTAAAAATCCCCAAACTCCTCTTACTTCTTACAAAGTTCTTACTTAATTCTTACATAGGAATAAAAAGTCAACTTTCTCAAGCCATTTTCTCAGTCCTAACATATCCGGTTAGAAATCTGGATCTAGAAGTAGTCAATAATTTGGCATAAATCACTATCTTTAAAAACTTTCTTTTAAACTCAAAAAGAAACAAAAGAAAAAGGAAAAAAGAGAAACCATAGTATTATTAGAATAAAAACCAACTTGATATTTATAAAATTTTGAGTAAAGCAAGATATATGAATAAATAGGAAGATATCACTCAAAAATAGTCTAATTTAACCTCATAAATATACTTCTTTATTTAAAATATAAATACTATTAAAAGAAAATGACAGAAAAAATACATGGCAAAAGGTTCAAGTCATAATTACTTTAAAAATTACAAACCAGCAAAAATGATTGACCTACTATAAAGACAGTCAAAGAATGAAATTAGAATATGCAAAAATCATAAAAAGTAAAATCTGATAAATTAACTCAAGCTTGAATGTTATCAAAGAAATACAAATCTAATCAATAAATGCATCTTATATACACAGTATTACTGTGTATATGCTTACTCCTTGGAATAAAAGTTATGACCAACCTGGACAGCATATTAAAAAGCAGAGACATTACTTTGCCAACAAAGGACCATCTAGTCAAGGCTATGGTTTTACCAGTAGTCATGTATGGGTGAGAGTTGGAGTATAAACAAAGCTGAGTGCCAAAGAATTGATGCTTTTGAACTGTGGTGTTGGAGAAGATTCTTGAGAGTCCCGTGGACTGCAAGGAGATCCAACCAGTCCATCCTAAAGGAAATCAGTCCTGAATGCTCATTGAAAGGACTGATGAAGCTGAAACTCCAATACTTTGGCCACCTGATGGGAAGAGCTGACTTACTGGAAAAGACCCTGATGCTGGGAAAAATTGAATGCGGGAGGAGAAGGGGACGACAGAGGATAAGATGGTTGGATGGCACCACTGACTCAATAGACATGAGTTTGAGTAAACTCCAGGAGTTGGTGATGGACAGGGAGATTCCTGTCCATGGGATCACAACGAGTCAGACACGACTAAGAGACTGAATTAAATCAATATACCCAGTAACATAATATTTCTTTGGAGGGTCAGGTTGTTTTCTGTGTTTCTAAAAATTTTATAAAGCTAGTACGTGCAGAGGAAAATGGACACATACAGTTGGAATAATGTAAAAATTTACAAACTTTACTAAATATTATCTAAATGACAATAGATATTCTAGAATAGCAAAACACTCAAATTTAATTTTATAATGTTAGTGTGTTATTGGTACAGAAGTAAAAATAATTTTGTAAATACAATGTATTAAAAATAACAATTATGACAATTTATGCAATGGAATCCTGTTGAATTAGTAAATGTAATTACCTAAAAATAATTTGATTCCTTGTCAAGTGTGAATTTGATTTGAAATAACAACTATAGACCTAAGTAATAAAACCCAAAATCAACTCATGCTTCCATGATTAATGATAATAGTAGTAGAGTAACATATGAGTAGCAAAATAGTAGAGTAGCAAATGCTACTGAGGTTTTCAATGATAAAACACATGTAAAAGACAAAATATCAAACAATAAAAATCGTTTCTAAAAATGTTTAAAGTACTAGCTGCATAAAACTGGTGAGAAAAACAACCTGAACCCTTCACAGGCTTCTTGATAATTAAGGAAGATAATTCAAGAAAATGATGAGGAGCTGCAGCAAGTTTGTAATACACCAAGGACTGGCTTGTGCTGTGTAACCTGTTGCCATTGTAGAGCTGTTTTACTTTAAAATAACTTTGTATATATTTACTTTCATTATTTGATTTTCTCCTAATATCCTCTCTTCTATAAAAGTCTGATCTTGTCAACTTCTCTCAACTCTCCACTTTTATACGTCTAACTTAAAAAATTAGAGAGGAATAACCAAAACCAAACAAGCAAAAAACAAGTGTTATGTAATACAATTCAAATGGATGAAATTCCGCCTGTGTTGCCTCCTACTAGGAAGGGCCCAGCTGGCATGTGGGGTTCAGTGCTTGTCTCCACTGGGTCTTTCACTCTCTGCCATCCTTTCAGTTCTCCAAGAACTCCATGTGTGATAGCTGATTCACCCATGAATATCTCTGCTGAGATGTTATGCCACTTGAGATTATTTTAATTTTAATTACAACCATTAATTACACGCACTGAGGATTTGTCTGTTTCACTGTAAATATGTTACGGTTTGTATGTTAGAATTATTTTAATTGAAACATTTTTAGTACATTCTATTTCTATAGATCACAGTGATCTATCCAAGGTCTGTTCTGAGAGATAGCTTTGATTCGTATTTGATATTTATTTTAGCTTTACTATATTTTTAGCTGAGTGAGCCCAGCTTCTAGCCTAGACATTTTACTATGGTCTACTCCTACATTCCTGGTCACTTTGAATAAAAAAATAAAAATAAGATATTAGATTAAAAATGTTTTTGATTTCATCAAAATATCATCTTAAAAAAAAAAAAACTATTTTTAGAGCAGTTTCACAGTAAAATTGAATGGCAAGTAAGAGACTTTGCACATACCACTTGCCCAACACACACTTTGCTTCTCCCATTGTCAACATCCCCCACCAAAGTAGCAGAGATTACAATTGATGAGTCTATATTGATGCACCATTATTTATTAAGTCCACAGTTTATAATAGGATTCACTCTTGGCGTTTTATATTTTATGGGTCTTAACAAATATATAATGTTATATACCCACAGTTACAGTACCACATATATGTCTATGCAACAAATAAGACGTAGTACAGATAAACAGCATAGTATTACTCAGCCACAAAAATGAAATCTTGCCATTTATGACAACATAGGTGTATGTAGAGGGTATCATGCTATGTGAAACAAGTCAGTCAGAGAAAGACAAATACACATGATCTTATATGTGTAAGCTAAGAAGCAAAACAAACAAGTCAAAATGAAAATAGACTTAATAGTTACAGAGAAAAAACAGGTGGTTGCTAGAAAGGAGGGTGGGGGATGAAATATGTGAAGGGAGGGGAATAAGAGGTAAAATCCTCTAGTTATATAATAAGTCATGGGGGATATACTATACACCATAAGGAATATGGCCAATAACATTATAATAATTTTTATGAGGACAGATGGTTACTAGAATTATTGTGGTGATCATTTTATAATGTATGCAAATATCCAATCATTATGGAATATACCTGAAACTAATATAATACTGTTCAAAAAATAAAAATAAAAAATATCTACACAGAAGTAGTAAAAGTCAGGTCTTAATTTATAACATTAAACCAGAGATCATATGTAGAATCTCAAATCCCATAAGTGTGATATTTACAAGGAATTTTTAGATAAAGTTTCAATCCATTTATCTGCCTCCTCTGTATTTTAATTTTGCTTTAAACAATGCCATAAGATAGGAGTAAATAATATTTTCTGGTGAGAAATACTTTTCTGTAAAAACAAATTGTCCTCTTCAAATTTTTCCTTGACCGTATCTTCCTATTCTATTTGTATTTTCCCATCACCCTGATATATTTGTACATTCTTTCAATTTTATTTTATGTATAATGCTAAAGTACCTCAAATATATGCATATATTTAATTAAAAATGGTAATTTTTATTTGTATGCTTTCTAGCATCTTATACACTAATAAGTAATAACAATCTCTCTAGCAAACATGATTTCAGCACAGCTCTGACACCTGACCACTTAGTAACCTAACATCTGAGATTTAGTTTCAGCATTTATAAATTTGTTGATATTAATCTCATTGTGGAAATTTTGTACCATAACTAATATCAAGTGCTTGCTCACTTTATTTTACACATTAGGTATTAAACATAATTTTATCCCACAAATACCATCCTTAATCCCTTTAATCTTCTTTCTCTAAGAACAACTGTATCCTGAGTGCAGAAACATCTCTAAAATCAAGTACTTGAAGTTTTGAGCCTCCCTGATCATTCATGTCATGCTTCCTGGCTGTTTCTCTATACTCTGTAAACAATTTCTAACCATTTTCACAATTCCTTCTTCCATCTTGCTAGTTATACTACTAAATAAGTCAGAAATCAATTGGAAATAGCCAAAGTTTTAACATGTTTGGTTTTTTTATAAAGAATTTCTGAAGCATAAAATTAGCTTGGTGCTAAAATCCATTAAAGCAGACTATGGTATTGCCTCTTGACATTTCATTACCCTACACACTTCACATATTTGACAAGATAATACTTTGAACTTTGCATATAGTTGGACAGAAAAAATGTTGAATTGATCTGGACACATCCCTATTTATTTACTCCATATGTTGAAGACTCAATCATGGTGGCATAAAGCTTAACAATCAATAATTTTTAAGGTGGCTATTGCAAATGGCTTCCTATTATTTGGATATAGTTTACAGTCTTACTACTAATAATATTTATTAAAAGCATACATGTATCTATATTTCACCTTAGGAATTAAAACATAGCAACAACTTTGAGATTCCCTGTATGCCCCTCTCCAATCAGACTGACATGACTCTGAAGTGTTAACCATTCAGTATGCTAAATTCTCTGGTATTTAATTTTTTAATAATTGTAGGCAGTATGCATATTCCTTAAACAACACACCATTTAGTTTTGTTTTACCATTATATAAATGGACTCATTTTGTCTATTCTTTGGTGATTTATTTTTTCACCCCTAAATATTATGTTTGAATTTGATTAATATTTTTATACTCATATTTCAGGATGTATATATATCCCAATTTGTGAATGTATATATATATATATATATACACACACACATATATATTCATACATGTACATTCATATATATGTTTTTTCCTGTTTGCTAGTTTTTCTTTTACTTATTGTTGTATAAATATAGTATGTATAGTATGTATATATATATACACACACACAAATATATATATATATTTCTACATATATAATTTTTTTTAGATAAAAAATGTATCTTAATCAGTTTGAGCTGCCATAACAGAATACCAGAGAGTGTGTGGTTTAAAGCAACAAACATTTATTTCTCCTGGTTCTGGAGGCCAGAAATTCTGCAATCGAAGTGTAGCAGATCTAGTGCCTGGGGAGGTCACTTTCCCTGGTTTGCAGACAATCTTTTCCTTAAATTACAAGGCTGAGAGAGATAATCTATTTCCTCTTACAAAGAGACAAATACCATTGGCAAGGGCTCTTTTCTCATTACCTCCTAGTCTCCACCTCCTAATACTATCACATTAGGGGGTAGGACTTCAATTTTAAGTTTTGAGAACACATTTAGTCCATTATAAAATCTATTGTCAGTGATAGACAGTAAATATCTCCTGTCAGTAATATACATAAGGCAAATATTTTCTCTCTGCTTGTGCTCTGATTTGGTTCTTACTTTATGCTATTCTTGTGTTGTGTGTTTAGTTGTTCAGTTGTGTCCAACTCTTTTGTGACCCCACAGACTGTATCCCTCCAGGCTCCTCTGTCCATGGGATTTTTCAGGCAAGAATACTGGAGTGGGTTGCCTTTTTCCACCCTAGAGGTTCTTCCCCATCTGAGGATTGAACCTGTATCTCCTGTGTCACAGGTGGATTATTTATCCTCTGAGCTATTAGGGAAGGAAATGGCAACTCACTCCAGTATTCTTGCCTGGAGAATTCCATGGATAGTGGAGTCTGGTGAGCTACAGGTCATGGGGTGGCAGAGTCAGACACAACTGAGCACACATGCACTCACGCTATTCTTAGAAGAAAAAAAAAACTTTTCATTTTAATGTAATAGATTTCAGCTTTTTCCTTTAGCTTATTATGTATGTTTGCATTTTGTTGACAAAATCCACACCTACTAGGATGTTATTCTCAGATTTTCTTCAAAATCTTTAAAAGTATTGCCTTATATAATTCTGTCCTTTACTCATTTGAATTTGTGTACAGTAGGCAGTAGGGATCAATTTTTTCCCCACAGAGGTCACTTATTTTCCTTGCATCATTTCCCTGTTTTAAATTCGTATATCTTAAAATATTCTGTTATCTGATTAAGTCACTACTTAACTTAAAAAGCACCCCCCCTTTTTGTTTTTTGCTTTTCATTTTTTTAATTGCAAGTTTATTTGGCTTTCTTTGAACTTTTCTTCCCACACAAAATTTTTGAAGTTATTTTCAGCATGTTGAAACAAACTATTTGGAATCCTATTAAACCAGAATAAATATCAATTTTCAGAAAGTAGAAATTTTAATGATAATGAGTTGAATAACATTTTGATGTCACTCTTATTCACCAAGATAATTTCACTGTTTATTTAATTCTGTGTAGTCTGGCGTTCTCAGTACCCTGAAGGTACTGTTTAACGATCTCTTTGTTTTATTATTGCCATTAAGAAGCCATTGTTAGTTTAGTTTCCTTCCCAATGTAGGTAAAGTGTCTCTTATCCCCAGCAGTTTTCACAAATTGCTCTTTGGTGTTTTGCAGTTTCTAGTAGTATTTAGATGTTGACATTTGTTTATTTACCCTGCTTTGGAATTTTTACAATTAATTTTTCCTACTTTGGGGTTTTCATTCCTTTTAATTCTCAAAAATTCTAGGTATTACCTCTATTGCTTATTCCCGTTCTAATTTTTGTTTTAGATTTCAATTAGATGGAAGCATAAATGTTATAGCCTATGACTGCACATGTCTTCTAAATTATCTTTCATAGTTTTATCTCATCTTTCTGTGCCAATTTCTGATACGTCTCTTTCATTTTTTTTAATTGCCTTAATTTCTTCACTGCATCTAGTTTTTGGTTTAATGTTATTGTGTATTTTACATATTTTCTAGAAATGCTATAATTTTTCAGTTCCATTTGATCATCTTGAAAGTCTTATCTCTTAGCCGTAATTTGATACTTTTTTTTTTTCATTTAAACCTGTTTAGCATAGTTATTTTGGAGAAGGCAATGGCAAGCCACTCCAGTACTCTTGCCTGGAAAATCCCATGGATGGAGGAGCCTGTTAGGCTGCAGTCCATGGGGTCGCTAAGACTCGGACACGACTGAGCAACTTTACTTTCACTTTTCACTTTCACGCAATGGAGAAGGAAATGGCAACCCACTCCAGTGTTCTTCCCTGGAGATTCCCAGGGACTGCAAAGCCTGGTGGGCTGCCGTCTATTGGGTCGCACAGAGTCGGACACGACTGAAGCGACTTAGCAGCAGCAACAGCAGCAGCAGCATAGTTATTTAATATTCCGTGATGAGAATTTCAAAAGCAGCAGTCTACGAGTATCTCATTCTGTAGTTTGTGTTTCTGTTGACTATAAAAGCTATCTCTCCTTGTGTGTCTTGTGGGTTTTGTTGTTGTTGTTTTTTAAGAATAACTTTTCCTGGAAGTTTATTGTGGGATTATCTTGAAGACAGTGTTGAATGTGTTTTTCTCTCCAGAGAAGACTTGCATATGCTTCTAACAGGCACCTGAGGATCAACTGAAAATAAAATTTCTGGTTGTGGGTTTCAGGACCAATTAGTGTTATTTCTAGTCCCTAAGCCAGGAAGGATGGTTATGAATTCTCAGGAGATGTTTGTTTTTTGTTTGTTTGTTTTCCTAAAGCTACTCAGAGGCAAAATTTTCTTGATGTTAATATTTCACATCAAACAAACAAACAAACAAAAAAAAGGTTTGTTTTATTTCATCCCCAAAGGGCATCATTGTTTGAGGGCTCTGAGTTAAATCTGAATCTCTCACTTACTTTACCACTATATATATCCTAATATGTGTCACTCACATATGGTCTTTAAAACTGAAGTTACAGGGCAGGAGTTACTTGGCAGAGATCCCAAGGTAACATCCATCTTCAGTATTTGCTTATTTTCCTATATTTAAGCTTTCTGTTGATAGCTTCTGAGGATTTCCTTACTATCTTGCTATTGAAAGATTAATTTTAAATATTTTTATTTTAGATGGCTTTGTACCAGGAGGGCTCGGGGAATATCACAATGTCTTTTCTGTTCTAAGTAATCATTTAACTGGCAAACTGAAAGTCCTTAGTACAAGACATGTAAAGTTGTATTGGAGTAATACATCTCTTAAGACTGCATTCATACCATAGGAGGTATACAGAGTATCTTTTCACATGCCACATTTCTAAGACACAGTCCCAATTTAGGCACCAAGGCTCATGCACACATATTGAATCTTATGTATCATTTGATCCCTCTGTTTCCCCAGAACACATTGCTGAGTATTATATCTGGTAGGAGGGAGGTAGGAAGGTCCAATTGTCTCAGCAATGAGGTAGTTGGACTGTCAAACCTTGTTAATCCAAGCATTTGAGCAAATCAAATTAAATAGGCATGACAGACCCATGAGACAAAAACATATTTGTTTGAATTGAATTGGTAAAGAAGGAAGCAGATCAAATAATTTGACTGTAAAGCTCACGTCCTTATCCCTGTACTATAATTCTCCAAAATTGCTGCTTTAGAAATGGAACTTGATTCCTAATTTGTGTATTCATAGGAATGTGAACACCTACTCACTAACAGCAGCTGCTCATATTTAACTGATGAAACCATATTAGTTAGTAAAACTGATCTTAAAATAACTAATACATAATAATTTTTGAGATTACCATCTACTAATAAGCACAAGCTTTTCTCTAATATGTACTTTAAAATATATATGATAATCCAAATGTATTTGAATCTACACCTAAATATATTTCCTTTCTTTCCTCGTGAGAAAGGCAAATCTCATTTTTCAGAAATCCTTCATATGACAAAAAACACACTCAAGCCATCACCTAGAAGAAGGGCCTATGAGTTCTAGTGGGTTTGGACACTGATCCAGAACTACTTAAAATTTTTATTCATCCTTTACTTATACTGTCAATTATATATGTATTTTTCAGTTGAACACTTACTTTAAGGAACACTGCAAAACCCAGTGCATTCCAAGGACATGACAAGGAGAGCGACTGACTATACTGCAAATACAAAAATGAAAGAAATATGTTTTGTTTACGTCATCCTAACAGCAATCTTCAAAGTGCTGACCTCGTGACAATAAAATTAAAGTTAGAAGAAGCTGGATTCTGGAATAACATAAATATCATTTTTCACAAGTTTTCAATCCCAAAATGAAATGGATTTTCTTATAAAATAAACTTCTCTTCCCTAGAAGTATCCACAAAGACACTGGATGTGCGGCCGAGATGCTGTACCGGGTGACCCACGGACTGCGTCTGGTTGTCTTCCTCAGAATTCCACTGTCTGCTTCTCCCCTGGTCACAGCTCCTCTCGCTGATGTTTACAGGTTTGGATGCATAGTTTTCATTTATAGAATTTCCGCCTTCAAAAATGTATTTGTTCCAACAAGCATTTGGGGCAAAAATATAGCTTTTAACCATTCAGACATGGCCTGTGGGACTCAGTGGATCAAGCAGGAGATGACAGATGCAATTGGTTTGTAGAAATTTAAGTCTTAAGGGAACGATCTCCTAGGAAAAGTGGCACATCTACTGCTGCCTTTAAAGTGACAGAGCAATAGATCTTGGACTGCCTCGGGTGCTGCCTGAAGAATCAATAAACTCTCTTTAAAGACCCACTGATGTCTCATGAAAGGCATCCAAAAACATTCTATTTAGAATATCCATCTTTTTTCCTTCTGAACAATGTAACTCCCCTACGGCTGACAAATTGAGAAAAGCTTGATTTGTCTGTTTTAAAGGATACCTGTTTTAATAGAGGACATTGAGAGGTAATTTGGAAATTCTCTTTTTGGAAGTCAACTATGCTTAAATAGAAAGGATGTCCATTAGGGAAACATTTATTTAATATAAACAATTCAATAATTCTCAGTAATACCTTCTGAAAAGTTGATATATGAAAATCCTTAATCTTTATTTGTATTGTTGTTAATTCGAAAATTTAAAATTTATAACTATTGCTTCTTTATAATGAGACACTAGAGCTTATCACTGTTCTGTAACCATATACTAGTTGATTGTCATTCGATCTTTGAATTTATAAACTGAAGTTTCCAATGTATTGTCTATTGCTAAGTCCCTCCCATTAGAAAATGGGAATACTAATACCTTCCTCACAAAGTTACTCTTAATATTAAATTATTATAATGCTATCACACAAAAATTCATGATACATTGATATCAACATAATTTATTTACTTGCTGAAGTATATTATTTATAACTTTGAGTATTTATGAGTGTCTAGTACATGTTCTTTAATATGACCCTAAAATATTAAGCCAAAATGGCTAAATATAATTTCCTATAAGCTATGCGACTCTAAAAATTTCATACTCTCTATTCTTGCCATCATTTTCAAATTTATTTACAAAACTTATTTGAACTGTTTCCAGAGAATTTGAAATTGCTTACCCATGATGAGGTTTTGATACTAGTGAAGAATCAGTAATTTTCTGTTTAAAACAGAAGTTTATGCATAATAAAAAGCTAAAGCCATACAGAGAAAATAGATAAGTAATTTAAAAAGAAGAGAGATAAAAACATGAACAATTCAGATACTGGAGAGGGAAACCAGGCTGTCAAGATCTAAAATTCACATATTAATGCTTAGAAAGCATTTACCACATAGAGGTTTTATTACATTTAGCATTACAGTGTAAAATAGAATTTTAAAAGAATATAGGACATGTAGGTGTGTGTAAATGTGATACTTTCTTTAAGCACCTCTAATAACAACAACAAAAAAGCAAGTTCTGTGAATATATCCATTTCATCTAAAGCACTGATTTTTTTTTTTTAATATTATGGTTTCCTTCCCAGCAGGCATAGTATCAACAAAGTTTGCTGATATTTTGTTGTTGTTGGAATTGTGTTAATATGCTTTACTTGACTGATACCCTGTTTAGGGGAAATTGAATTAAAATGCTTTGAAGCAAATTAATCATCAGCTAGTACCCATAGTTCTCATCATTCAGAAGATGTGCAAACTTACATCCTTGGTTTCATAACTCATTTCACTTTGGACTCTTTAGTGCTTTAAGGAGAGGTACTATTCTACCAACAGAATATTGGTACTATTGTACTATTCTTATATCCTTGAAAATAGTTCACACAGATAGAAAGTAACTAAGTTTATCACAATAACTTTCAATTTCTTGGGTCTCTGTGTTTTGGATGTGGTTTGAAAATCAGTTTTCATGTGGAATTTCATTGATATATATTCCTGAAACTTGCTTAATTCTCTGGGCTTAGTAACAGCAATATGAAAAATTATAATCAATCATTATACACCCTTTAAAATGGCTAAAATCCTGAACACCAGCAGCACCAAATGTTGCCAAGAATATGGAGCAACACTCTTTTTCATTACCAGTAGGAACACAAGATGGTACAGCCACTTTGGAAGAGCGTCTGGTGGTTTCTCACAAAACTGAGCATACTTTTTCTCACAAAACTAAGCATACAGAAATCATCACACTTTGTAGTATTTACCCAAAGGAGCTGAAAACACATCCACAGAAAACCTGCACATGAATGTTTATAGTAGCTTTATTCATAATTGCCAAAATATGGAAGCAACGAAGATGTCCTTCATCAAAGGGATGGATAAACTTTAGTACATAAAGATAATGGAATATTATTCAGCACTGAAAATATTTGTGCTATCAAGTCATGAAGAGACCAGGAGGAAATGTAACTGCATATTATTGAGTGAAAGAAGTCAATCTGAAAGACTATATACTAGGCAAGTTCAACTATGTGACAGTCGGGAAAAGGCAAAATTTTGGAGATAATTAAAAAGCCAGTGGTTTCCAGGGGTTAGGGAAGAGGGAAGAATAGAGCATAGAGGATTTTAAGAATAGAGCATAGAGGATTTTTAGGACAGTGAAACATACCATATACAGTAAGGTACTGTAGTGGTGGATATGTGTTATTATACATTTGTTAAAAGCCATAAAATATAAAACACCAAGAGAACACTAGTATAAGCTACAGAGTTTGGGTGATAACGATGCATCAATATAGAATCATCAATTAAAGCAAGTCTATCACTTTGGTGGGGGATATTGATAATGCAGGAGGCAGTGTGTGCATTGGGGTACGAGGTATATGGGTGGTCTCCGTACTTTCCATGTAATTTTGCTATGAGCCACACTACTGTAAAACAAAAAGTCTATTTAAAAAAAATAAGTAACAAATGGCATTTAATACATCTTGGTATGAAAATTTGTGATGTTGATGTTAGTAAAGCTAAAGCAGCAATTCTTAAATATATATGAAGCCTTGAGAAGTTATTAAATCCTTCTGGAAAACCACTGTATGTGAGATTAAGCACATCTCTTGCCTGATTCTTCTCTCTATAGTTAGAAAAGTTAAAAAATACCAGTCTCTGCAATTCCCAAGATTTTATCAACATTTTCCCCCTCTGTTATCTGCCCTTCTCTAGTCAAAATTGTCTTATTTGTTTTAAATAAGCTCTTATACTTCCGTAGAAAATGTGACATGGATCCACTATGAATATTTACGATTTCCTTTTACAGATAAAGATGAGTGGAATGGTGTTCTATTAAACTTCTGTTTACATGCTGAGTTAAAGAAGAAGCTTCTGATTTAATATTCTGATTACTAAAGGCTACCCACCCACACATGCATAGATTGAATTGAAAAGCGAGAAGAGAGGAAGGAGACAGACAGACAGAAAGGAGGAGGAGGGTGACAGAGACAGGGAGAAGGAGGGGAAGGAAGAGAAGGAGGTGTGAAAAAAAACTAAAAAAAAATCAAAGCAGTAAAGTACATTTTATTCTGCTGCTGCTGCTGCTGCTGCAAAGTCGCTTCAGTCGTGTCCGACTCGGTGTGACCCCATAGACGGCAGCCCACCAGGCTTCGCCGTCCCTGGGATTCTCCAGGCAAGAACACTTGAGTGGGTTGCCATTTCCTTCTCCAACGGCATTTTATTCTACCTCAATAATAAATATGCTGTAATCATTGACAAATCACATTGCACTTTAGATTCCCGGAGTTTGTATCATAATTTCAAATGCAGTTATTGAACTATAGATATTCAGAAGTACTGGCTAATATAACAGACAAAATTGAAATCAGGCCAGATTTGGGTCTACTAAACTTGGTCTATTTTTCAATCACTGGCTAACATTGAGAGACATTCTTGTTGATAACAACACAAGGCTACCAGTGGGAATCCTTTAACATTTATCATGAAAAAGACATTAAGTACAAGTAGAGTTATTTCCCTGAATATAAAAACTAACTTAAAAAAAGAAACAAATTTACAAAAGATTATTTGAACAGTCAAAATTATAAATTCTCTATTCATAAATAATGCTGAAATGGAATGGAGGTACATATGTCTTTTTGAGTAACTGTTTTTGTTTCCTTTGGCATTATATTGACCCATTCTCTATCCAAAACACATAATCAGCTAAAACTACTTACTGGAGGACAACTAGAACTCTATGATCTTAGCTGGTGTTATTAAGAGGGATTCTTTCAAAGTATTGAAAGAATGACATATGACATCTTTTCTTCACAACGTTACTTGATTTGTCCTTACTTCAAGGATATTTCTAATATTTAGCAAAAATTTCCCTGCTGGAATATATAAAATTTTGGAATAAAGTGAATGGGAAATAATTTCCTAACATTGATATAATGTGAATCCCATATGAAATTTTATGTCTATACTACAGATTTACAGGGGCTTTCCAGGTAGCACAATAGTAAAGAATTTGCCTCCCAATACAGGAGACTTAAGAAACATGGGTTAGATCCCTGGGTAGGGAAGATCTCCTGCAGAGTAAATGGCAAACCACTCCTGTATTCTTGCCTGAGAAATCCCACGGACAGAGGAACCTGGCAGGCTACAATCCATGGGGTCTCTAAAAGTCACACAACTGAGGAACTGAGCACACATGTATGCTACAAATTTAGCAATACTTGTAGTAAAATAGAACCTTAGATCAAATAAACAGAATCTGCGATAGTTTTATAAGCTAGTACAGGATTATTATTTCATAGAAAAAAGTCCTTCATTAAATGATTTATACAACAAAAAAGGTAGAAAATAAAATATGATCAATTTTCCAAAGAAATTATGCTTAGTGTACATAACTTCTGAGGAATAATCACTGTCCTGAAACTCTAATACAATTTATGCCCTAAAGTATAATTAGCAAACAAATAATTGGCCATTATAAATTTTTTAATCTGATTTGAGTTCTTTCAGCACCATAGAGGAATGAGAATTCCAAGTATTAATTACACCCTAAGCATAGAACAAGCTGCTAATATAAATGACATTTCTGAAAATATAAAACAGCAACTAAAAATTGCACTTTAATAGCTGTATGTGCTCTTTTTTTCCATTTTGATTTGGCAGAAGTAGATGTTTTTCTGGAACTCTCTGTCTTTTTCAATGATCCAATAGATCTTGGAAATTTGATCTCTGGCTCCTATGCCTTTTCTAACACCAACTTGAATATCGGTAAGTTCATGGTTCATGTACTATGTAGCCTAGCATGGAGAATTTTGAGCATTACTTTACTAGCATGTGAGATGAATGCAATTGTGTGGTAGTTTGAGCATTATTTGGCATTGCCTTTCTTTGGGATTGGTATGAAAACTGAACTTTTCCAGTCCTGTGGCCGCTGCTGAGTTTTCCATATTTGCTGGCATATTGAGTGCAACACTTTCACAGCATCATCTTTTAGGATTTGAAATAGCTCAACTGGAATTCAATCACCTCCACTAGCTGTGTTTGTAGCAATGCTTCCCAAGGCCCACTTGACTTTGCATTCCAGGATGTCTGGCTCTAGGTGAGTGATCACACCATCATCATTATCTGGGTTGTGAAGATCATTTTTGTATAGTTCTCTGTGTATTCTTGCCCCCTCTTCTTAATATCTTCTGTTTCTGTTTCATGCATACCATTTCTGTCCTTTATTGTGTCCATCTTTGCATGAAATGTTCCCTTGGTATCTCTAATTTTTATGAAGAGATCTCTAGTCTTTTCCATTCTATTGTTTTCCTCTATTTCTTTGCACTGATCACTGAGGAGCTTTCTTATCTCTCCTTGCTATTCTTTGCAACTCTGCATTCAAATGGATGTATCTTTCCTTTTCTCCTTTGCCTTTCACTTCTCTTCTTTTCACAGCTATTTGTAAGGCCTCCTCAGACAACCTTTTTGCATTTTTTTCCATGGGGATGGTCTTGATCCCTGCCTCCTGTACAATGTCACAAACCTCTGTCCATAATTCTTCAGGCACTCTATCAGATATAATCCCTTCAATCTATTTGTCACTTCCACTGTACAATCATAAGGGATTTGACTTAGGTCATACCTGAATGGCCTAGTGGCTTTCCCTACTTCCTTCAATTTAAGTCTGAATTTGGTAATAAGGAGGTCATGATCTGAGCCACAGTCAGCTTCCGGCCTTGTCTCCTGAGAAATCTGTATGCAGATCAGGAAGCAACAGTTAGAACTGGACATGGAAATACAGACTAATTCCAAATCAGGAAAGGAGTACATCAAGGCTGTATTTGTCACCCTGCTTATTTAGCTTATATGCAGAGTACATCATGAGAAAGGCTGGGTTGGATAAAGCACAAGCTGGGTTCAAGATTGCCAGGAGAAATACCAATAATCTCAGATATGCAGATCACACCACCCTTAAGGCAGAAAGTGAAGAGGAACTAAAGGGCTCTTGATGAAAGTGAAAGAGAGTGAAAAAGTTGGCTTGAAACTCAATATTCAGAAAACTAAGATCATGGCATCTGGTCTCATCACTTCACAGCATATAGATGGGGAAACAATGGAAACAATGAGAGACTTTATTTTCTTTGGCTCCAAAATCACCACAGATGGTGACTGCAGCCAAAATTTCAAAGATGCTTGCTCCTTGGAAGAAAAGTTATGACCAACCTAGACAGCATATTAAAAAGCAGAGACATTATTTTGCCACCAAAGTCCATCTAGTCAAGGCTATGGTTTTTCCAGTGGTCATGTATGGATGTGAGAGTTGGACTATAAAGAAAGCTGAGTGCCGAAGAATTGATGCTTTTGAACTGTGGTGTTGGAGAAGACTCTTGAGAGTCCCTGGGACTGCAAGATGACCCAACTAGTCCATCCTAAAGAAATCAGTCCTATATAATCATTGGAAGGACTTATGTTGAAGCTGAAACTCCAATACTTTGGCTACTTGATGTGAAGTACTGACTCATTGGAAAAGACCTTGATGCTGGGGAAAACTGAAGGTGGGAAGAAAAGGGGATGACAGGATGAGATGGGGGGATGGCTTCAGCGACTCAATGGACATGAGTTTGAGTAAACTCTGGGAGTTGGTGATGGACAGGGAGGCCTGGCATTCTATAGTCCATTGGGTCGCAAAGAGTCGGACACGACTGAGCGACTGAACTGAACTGAGGATGATAATATAAGAAATATCTCCCCTTTATCTGGAAACTGTTTCTTTCATTATTCTTCCTGTGAGTTTGCCCAAGAGTACCATGATTTTTAGTTCTCATCTCCTCTACCACTATTGATCTATCAAGGGGAATGGCTAATCAGGAATTTCCCTGGTGGCTCAGTGGTAAAGAATTCTCCTGCCAGGAAGATGTGGGTTCAATCCCTGGGTCAGGAAGATACCCTGGAGAAGAGAATGGAAATTCACTGCAGCATTCTTGCCTGGGAAATGCCATGAACAGAGGACTCTGGCAGGTCCTAAAGTCCAAAGGGTCACAAAAGACTTAAACAACTTAGCAACTAAACAACAACTAATGGCTATTAGAGAGCTTCTCTGAGTTCTTTTCTGTTCTTTTTTCATTCTAGGAATTAGAAAATGCCACAGACACACACACACAAACACACAAATAGGTTCCTCTAATTTGGTACCATGAGTTGCAAAAACTGAAATGTGGGGATTGATGACAATCATATTCTTTGACAGGTAAAAACAGACACTCTATTTGCATCAAGAAAATATAACAAACACACAGGTAAGAGAAAGAAGAAATGAGGCACTGAAGAGAAGGTATGTGAGAGAATGAGACAGAAAGGGAGAGGGAAAAGTAGAAGATAGAGAATGAATGATGAACCTACTTTATAGAGGAATATAGTTGAATCTTGGCTCCCCACATGATTTTACGCCTCCTGATATAAAGTGAGTACTTCATTATATTTACATTTTAATTTTTTTAATTTAATTTTTTAAATTTAAAATTATCCATCCCATTATTTCCCCATTCTACCAAGTATACCCAGAACTGGATTTCTGGTACTTTCAATTAAGAGCCCTAATTAATATAATCATCATCTTTTTAGATTTTTAGATTATCTTCATAATTATTACCACTTTATATTATGTATGGCTTTAAATGTGACTGCAACAAAATTAATTAACATCTGAATGTTCCATATCTTCTCTTTATTTTCTTATTATTCTTTGTCACTCAATAATCTAGTTACTAATAGTGGGATATTGGAATTACACAAAGACAGAAAGAAGATAGTGGGATGCACCAGAGATGTTAGCAAAATCTACCTATTTTTCTTTTCCAAAGAAGACATACAGATGGCCAAAAAGCACATGAAAAGATGCTCAACATCAGTAATTATCAGGGAAATGCAAATCAAAATTATAATAAGGTACCACTTCGCACCAGTCAGAATGGCCACCATCAAAAAGTCTACAAACAATAAAGCTAGATAGGGTGTGCAGAAAGCGGAACCCTCTCATATTTCTGGTGGGAATGTAAATTGGTACGATCACTATGGAGAACAGTGTGTCAGTTCCTTAAGAAATGAAAAACAGAACTACCATATAACCCAGCAATCCCACACTGGACATATATCTGGAGAAAATCATAATTCAAAAAGATACATGCAGCACAGAGAATTCTACTAAACATTCTGTGATAACCTATATGAGAAAAGAATCTGAAAAATAATGAATACACATGTATGTATAACACAACATTGTAAATCATCTATACTCCAAAACAATTTAAAAAAATAATAAACTAAAATTGGATATTTTAAAGTTAAAATATTAATTGGTTGATATTCCAAAAAATTGAGTTTTATTCACTATCCTTGTGCAATGCTGAAAACCAGTAAGAACTCAACTTTTGTTAATTTTATCACCGGCTCACAGAAGTAAGATTGTAGACAATATAAAAAGAACAGTCAATCTCCATATTAACACACTAAGGACAGAGCGAAGGAAAACAAAAGTACTTGATGGCAGGAGTTTGAGGAAAAAATTTCAGGTTTTGATAAATAAGGGGCTTGTGAGCAGCTGAAAGAGGAGAAATATTCAGGGGTAAAAAAAGGAGATTAGTAAAGTTACGTTGAAGTTATGAAACCATTCCCATTTTAAAATTAGCTGTATCATTGCAACTCAGATCTGTAAGCTGAAGCTTATGATTACAGACAATTACATTTGAAATACACACACAAACACAATTGTAGAATATCATTTAGTGAGGTATTCCTCACAGCTTAATATTTAACTTTTTTTTTTTTCCATTTCAAATTGTTTGTTTTCAGTTTCCTGTTCTTGAAGGTAATATGAAGAGAATCATACCAACAATTCACGAAGTCTACTATCCTTACCTCAAGTGTAGAAAAAATTCTTTGCTGGTATACATAAGAAAGTGGGCTTCTTTTTGTCTGAATCTATTGTTAAGACTATATGAGACTCTAGACAAGCCATCAGTTCAGTTCAGTTCACTTACTCTGTCTGACTCTTTGCAACCCCATGAATCGCAGCATGCCAGGCCTCCCTGTCCATCACCAACTCCCGTGGTTCACTCAAATTCATGTCCATCGAGTCGGTGATGTCATCTAGCCATCTCATCCTATGTCATCACCTTCTCCTTCTGCCCCCAATCCCTCCCAGAATCAGGGTCTTTTCCAATAAGTCAACTCTTCCCATGAGGTGGCCAAATAATTGGAGTTTCAGCATCAGTCCTTCCAATGAACACCCAGGGCTGATCTCCTTTAGGATGGACTGGTTGGATCTCCTTGCAGTCCAAGGGACTCTCAAGAGTCTTCTCCAACACCACAGTTCAAAAGCATCAATTCTTCAGCACTCAGCTTTCTGTATGGTCCAACTCTCACATCCAAACATGACTACTGGAAAAATCATAGCCTTGATTAGAAGGACTTTGTTGGCAAGATAATGTCTCTGCTTTTGAATATGCTATCTAGGTTGGTCATAACTTTCCTTCCAAGGAGTAAGCGTCTTTGAATTTCATGGCTGCAATCACCATCTGCAGTGATTTTGGAGCCCAAAAAGATAAAGACTGACACTGTTTTCACTGTTTCCCCATCTATTTCCCATGAAGTGATGGGACCGGATGCTATGATCTTCGTTTTCTGAATGTTGAGCTTTAAGCCAACTTTTTCACTCTCCTTCTCATTTTCATCAAGAGGCCTTTTAGTTCCTCTTCACTTTCTGCCATAAGGGTGGTGTCATCTGCATATCTGAGGTTATTGATATTTCTCCTGGCAATCTTGACTCCAGCTTGTGCTTCTTCCAGCCCAGCGTTTCTCATGATGTACTCTGCATATAAGTTAAATAAGCAGGGTGACAATATACAGCCTTGACATATTCCTTTTCCTATTTGGAACCAGTCTGTTGTTCCATGTCCAGTTCTAACTGTTGCTTCCTGACCTGCATATAGGTTTCTCAAGAGGCAGGTCAGGTGGTCTGGTATTCCCATCTCTTTAATACTTTCTCACAGTTTATTGTGATCCACACACTCAAAGGTTTTGGCATAGTCAATAAAGCAGAAATAGATGTTTTTCTGGAACTCTCTTGCTTTTTTGATGATCCAGCAAATGTTGGCAATTTGATCTCTGGTTCCTCTGCCTTTTCTAAAACCAGCCTAAACATCTAGAAGTTCACAGTTCACGTATTGCTGAAGCCTGGCTTGGAGAATTTTGAGCATTACTTTACTAGCATGTGAGATGAATGCAATTGTGCAGTAGTTTGAGCATTCTTTGGCATTGTCTTTCTTTGGGATTGGAATGAAAACTGACCTTTTCCAGTCCTGTGGCCACTGCTGAGTTTTCCAAATTTGCTGGCATATTGAGTGCAGCAGTTTCACAGCATATTCTTTCAGGATTTGAATAGCTCAGATGGAATTCCATCACCTCCACTAGCTTTGTTCATGGTGATGCTTTCTAAGGCGCACTTGATTTCACATTCCAGGAATACTGGCTCTAGGTGAGTGATCACACCATCATGATTATCTTGGTCATGAAGCTCTTTTTTTGTACAGTTCTTCTGTGTATTCTTGCCACCTCTTCTTTATATCTTCTGCTTCTGTTAGGTCCATACAATTTCTGTCCTTTATCGAGCCCATCTTTGCATGAAATGTTCCCTTGGTGTCTCTAATTTTCTTGAAGAGATCTCTAGTCTTTCCCATTCTGTTGTTTTCCTCTATTTCTTTGCATTGATCGCCGAGGAAGGCTTTCTTATCTCTCCTTGCTATTCTTTGGAACTCTGCATTCAGATGCTTATATCTTTCCTTTTCTCCTTTGCTTTTCACTTCTCTTCTTTTCACAGCTATTTGTAAGGAGACATTGTACAGGAGACAGGGATCAAGACCATCCATATGGAAAAGAAATGCAAAAAAGCAAAATGGCTGTCTGAGGAGGCCTTATAAATAGCTGTGAAAAGAAGAGATGACAAGGCATATGGAACCTCAATTGTCACTGGGATTACATAGGAGGCATTTTAAATTTCTATTTCCATTTTACAATATATTAAATGTAATTGCATATGACTTATGCTTTCTCTCTCTTATTAACAGATGCCTTTCTGGTATCCTCAGTACTTCCATATATTTTGTCCAACTGGATAAAATCATCTTGTGAGGTATCCTGACCTTTTTATTATTGCCATTTAGAAGAACAAGAACCTAGAAATTCAGAAAGTCTGAAGGATTAATCATGGTCCATGGCTGGAAAATGGAAAGCTAATAACAGATATTCCATTTTTCTCATTCTAAGTTCAAATGTTCTTTTGGTGTTCTCCAGTGTTCATATTATATTGACTTTATTCTAGTGTTTCCATCATTCGAGGGGCATCTATGCAAAAGTTAAGTTTTTCTCAGTGTTTATCCTTGTTTTATTGTGGAGAAAGTCTCTCTGTTGGACACAGCTGGACTCACAGTTTAAGTCCAATGCCAATACTTTATGCCCAAGCTCTAATATGTCCTAAGAAATATTACTTATAGAAAAAGAAATCCCCATGGACAAAGGAGCCTGACTGGCTACAGTCCATCCGGTCACAAAGAGTCAGACACGACTGAGTGACTAACGCTAACAAGAGGCAAATTATATATATGGAACCTCAATTATACATATGGAACCTGTTTTTAAAAAATATCCTAGCCTTTGAATATCTCATGATGAGTTATCCCCAGAATCAGTTTTAGTCCCTTTTCACTTGAGAATTCTCCATAGTCTGCTCCCTCACTCAGCTCTGTTGCTCTCTGCCAAAGTGACTTCTGCTGGAATTCATTGATTTTATTAAACAGTTATAAGTGAATGTCTATTTTTGTCCAAGCTTATAAATATAGAGAAGCTCTTAGGATTCCAACAAACTCACAAAAAAATCATGAAAGCCATAAAGAAGGGTCTTGGCATATCATAGAAGACCAAGAAGTGATGGATGAACTATGAGTGGCTGAAGACAGGGAAGATGTGGCTCTTCCTGGAAGAGACAGCAACAGGTAAGCAGCCCCAAGATAAGGGAGCTGATGCATATTCATGGGACTAGAAGTGGGTGGAGAGTGACATAAGTGGGTGAGAGTATAAGGAATGAAATTTAAAAGTCAGGAGGGGAGAAATTAAGAAAGGTCTTTATGACCTGCTAAGGAATTCAGATTGCATCTCAACTGTCAGTGGTGGTGGTGGTTTAGTTGCTAAGTCATGTCCAATTCTTATGACCCCATGGGCTATACCCATGGGCTTCTCTGTCCATGGGATTTCCAAGGCAAGAATACTGGAGTGGATTGTCATTTTCTTTTCCAGGGAACCTTCCTGACCCAGGGATCAAACCTAAGACTCCTGCATAGCAGGCAGATCCTTTACTATCTGAGCCAAGAAAGAAAGAAAGAAAGGAAAGAAAGAAAGAAAGGAAGGAAGGAAGAAAGAAAGAAAAAAAGTGAAGTCATGCAGTCATGTCTGACTCTTTGCAACCTCATGGACTACCTACCAGGCTCTTCCGTCCATGAGATTCTCCAGGCAAGAATACTGGAGTGGGTTGCCATTTCCTTCTCCAGGAAATCTTCCCAAGCCAGGGATTAAACACGGGTCTCCCACATTGGAGGCAGATGCTTTAACCTCTGAGACACCAGGGAAGCCACCAGAGAAGCAGGGTTTTAAAAGATAGATTGGTAGGATCAAATATTGAATAGATTACTAAAATGGCAATATTAGGAATATTCTGAAAAGGGGAAAACTGTAAGATAAGAAACCAGACAGGAAACTTAAATGCTTGAAGCAAAAGGTAATGTCAGGTTTGCGTGATGAAAAGGTGCAGGTACATTATGGAAGTGCTGGCTGAGAGGAAGTGGAGGTGAGGCCAAAGTGATTTTTTGAAGGCAAAGAAATGTGAGAGTAAGCAATGGTGTATCTTTAACACAGACATTATGATAACTTTGATGTAGGACCATAATACTGTGTCTCAAGTCCCCAAACCTTCAGTTAATGGAAAGGAGTGGCCTGCATAAAAGCAAAAAATGGTTAAGGGTGCCATTCCTTGTGTCATCAAATTTTGATCAAGATATAAATTTTACTTTTGCTTCAACTAAGGACATATACTTCTACAATGATTTTTAAAGATTAACTATTGAGATGGAGGTTGAAGTATAAAATACTATAAGTGGTATAATTTATCATTAATTAAGCACCAAAGAGAAATTACTTACATCTGGAAGATAAGACAGTGAAGTTAGGGCACACCATGCTTATGCAGTAGAGTGACCTACCGCATAGAATATTGAGAGAAAACAGAATTTTTTTGTAGTTGTTCAATGTTCTGAATCTTAGTCACTCTTTTAAACTATTGTTAACCTATCCTTCCAAATATCACATTAATATATCCTTCTATGTGTAAACAAAGATATGACCTGAATAAAGTTTGAGAAACTGTAGTAGTTGAAAGCACAAATAAGAATGTAAAGGAGAGGCAGTCCTAAGATGGCAGAGGAATAGGATGGGGAGACCACTTTCTCACCAACAAATTCATTGAAAGAACATTTGAGCACCGAGCAAATTCCACAGAAAAACTTCTGAATGCTGGCAGAGAACATCAGGCACCCAGAAAAGCAGCCCATTGTCTTTGAAAGGAGGTAGGACAAAATATAAAAGATAAAAAGAGAGACAAAAGAGGTAGAGACAGAGATCTATCCCAGGAAGGGAGTCTTAAAAAAGAGAGAAGTTTCCAAACACCAGGATATACTCTCTCCGGTGGGTCTGTGGCAAGCCTTGGCATCTCAGAGGGCAAAATAACTGGAGGAAAAATAAATAAATAATTAAAACCCACAGATTACATGCCTAACAGCATCTCCCAGGGTGCAACAGCCCAGATGCTCACATCCCCCACTAGCAAGCGGGGTAGGGACAGGGAGGAGCAGGCAGCATTGTTTAGGATAAGGACTGGGCCTGAGGGCAATCTGAGGGAACTAGCTTGAGATAGCAACCCAGACTGTGGGATAGCTATCCCAGGATCCCACAAAAAGCCCTAACCACCACCAGACACGCTCACAGAACAAAGGACTGAGCAGAGCTAGCTGGCTGTGGACCGGCCCATCACCTGCAGACAGGCAGGTGAGGGCAGCCAGAGCTGGAAGGGGGCAATCGCAGCCCCAGAGAGGCATCCTATACCAAACTGCAAGCAGACTTCGTTGCTAACCAAGATTTCTTGGGATTCTGGACTGTCGAAATCTGCCAGGAGGGTCGCAGCCAGAGATCAGCTTCCCAGAAGATACACACCTGAGAAGGTGTGCCGGTTGTACACCCAGAAAACCAAGTGGCTGGGACGGGGGAGGGGATAAGTCACAGCCTTCAACTGGGGGCGACTACGCGAGCCAAGGACCTGGTCACCTGAGCTGCTCAGACCTGAGACGGGTGCAAAACGCAGGCCCAACCAAGTCTGTGCCTTTGTGGAGTACCCGAGAACCTGAACCTGAGCTACTTAGACCTGGGAAATGCATGCAAGCCAGGGCCCACATCAGACAGTTCCCGGCAGAGCAACCTAGAGTCTGAGCAGTGTAGGCTGGGAAAGCACACACACTGTGAGCGGGGACAAATGCAGTGTGGCTGAATCACTGTGAACACACGCCAATGATATTTGTTTGCAGTGTTCTTCCCTCCCCAAAGCACGACTGAACAAACAAACCTAAAAAAAAGAGTGACCAACACCACGCCCCTTGTGTCAGGGCGGAAATTAGACCCTGAAGAGACCAGCAAACAGAAGAAGCTAAAATAAACAGAGGGAACTGCTTTGGAAGTGACAGGTGCAATAGATTAAAACCCTGTAGTTAGAACCGACTACATAGGAAGGGGCCTATAGACCGTGAGAAGTACAACCCAGACCAAGGAACTATCTGAAAATGAACTGGCCTCACACTGTCCACAACAGCTCCAGAGAAAGTCTTAGATATATTTTTACTATTATCATTTTTTAAATTAAAAAAAAATTTTTATTTTATTTTTTAAATTATTTTTAAGCCCCCATTACTCCTTTAATTTTCATTTTTGTAACCTACTATTACCTTGCAAAAAAAAAAAAAGACCCTATTTTTAAAGCAAATTTCATATATATATATATATATAAAATTTCTGTGACTTGGTGTTTTTTATTTGTTTGTTTTGGGTTGTTTTGTTTTGTTTTAATATTGTATTCTTGACAATCTAACCTCTACTCAAGATTTTTAATCTTTGCTTTTTGGTATTTGTTATCAACTTTGTCCATCTAGTCAAGGCTATGGTTTTTCCAGTGGTCATGTATGGATGTAAGAGTTGGACTGTGAATAAAGCTGAGCGCCAAAGAATTGATGCTTTTGAACTGTGGTGTTGGAGAAGACTCTTGAGAGTCCCTTGGACTGCAAGGAGATCCAGCCAGTCCATTCTGAAGGAGATCAGCCCTGGGATTTCTTTGGAAGGAATGATGCTAAAGCTGAAACTCCAGTACTTTGGCCACCTCATGCGAAGAGTTGACTCATTGGACCAAGACTCTGATGCTGGGAGGGATTGGGGGCAGGAGGAGAAGGGGATGACAGAGAATGAGATGGCTGGATGGCATCACTGACTCGATGGACGTGAGTCTGAGTGAACTCCGGGAGTTGGTGATGGACAGGGAGGCCTGGCATGCTGAGATTCATGGGGTTGCAAAGAGTTGGACACGACTGAGTGACTTAACTGAACTGAACTTGTACCTTTAAGAACCCAATCTTCAGTACCCATTTTTACTTGGGAGCGAGATCACTGACCTGATTGCTCTCTCCCCCTTTTGACTCTCCTTTTTCTCCACCAGGTCACCTCTATCTCCCCTCTCCCCCTTTTCCTCTCTACCCAACTCGGTGAATCTCTTTGTGTTTTCCAGGCAGTGGAGAACACTTAGGGAACTGATTACTGGCTGGATCTGTCTCTATCCTTTTGATTCCCCCTTTTACCCTCTTGGCCACCTCTGTCCCCTTCGTCCCTCTTATCTTCTCTGTGTAACTCTGTGAACATCTCTGAGGGATCCAGACTGTGGAGAGCACATAGGGAAGTGATTACTGGCTAGCTTGCTCTCTCCCCTTTTGATTCCCCCTCTTTTCCTCCTGGTCACCTCTATCTCCCTCCTCCCTCTTCTCTTCTCCGTGTAACTCTGTGTACCTCTCCGGGTGTCCCTCACAGTGGAGAAACTTTTCATCATTAACCTAGATGTTTTATCATTGGTGTTGTATAGATGGAGAAGTCTTGAGGCTATTGTAAGAATAATACTGAAAACCAGAGGCAGGAGGCTTAAGTCCAAATCCTGAGAACACCAGAGAACTCCGGAATCCAGGGAACATTAATTTATAGGAGCTCATCAAATGCCTCCATACCTACACCCAAGGGCCAACAAGCTCCAGAGCAAGACATACCATGCAAATTCTCCAGCAACACAAAACATAACCCTGAGCCTCAACATACAGGCTGACCAAAGTCACACTAAACCCAGTAACATCTCAAAACTTATTACTGGACACTTCATTGCACTCCGGAAAGAAGAAACCCAGCTCCACCCACCAGAACACTGACACAAGCTTCCCTAACCAGAAAACCTTGACAAGCACCCATCCAACCCCACACACAGTGAAGAATCTCCACAATAAAGAGGAACCACCAACTGCCAGAATACAGAAAGGGCACCCAAACACAGCAATATAATCAAGATGAAAAGGCAGAAAAATGCCCAGCAGGTAAAGGAACAGAATAAATGCCACCAAACCAAACAAAAGAGAAAGAGATAGGGAATCTACCTGATAAAGAATTCTGAATAATGACAGTGAAAATGATCCAAAATCTTGAAAACAAATTGGAGTTACAGATAAATAGCCTAGAGACAAGGATCGAGAAGATGCAAGAAAGGTTCAACAAGGACCTAGAAGAGAAAAAAAAAAAAAAAAGTCAATATATAATGAATAATGCAATAAATGAGATCAAAAGCACTCTGGAGGGAACCAACAGTAGAAGAACGGAGGCAGAAGATAGGATAAGTGAGGTAGATGATAGAATGGTAGAAATAAATGAAACAGAGAGGAAAAAAGAATTAAAAGAAATGAGGACAGCCTCAGAGACCTCCAGGACAGTGTTAAATGCCCCAACATTTGAATCATAGGAGTCCCACAAGAAGGCAAAAAGAAAGACCATGAGAAAATACTTGAGGAGATAATAGTTGAAAACTTCCCTAAAATGGGGAAGGAAATAATCACAGAGAACCCAAACAGGATAAACCCAAGGTGAAACACCCCAAGACACATATTAATCAAATTAACAAAGATCAAACACAAAGAACAAATATTAAAAGCAGCAAGGGAAAAACAACAAATATCACACAAGGGGATTCTCATAAGGATAACAGCTGATCTTTCAATAGAAACTCTTCAGACCAGAAGGGAATGGCAGGACATACTTAAAGTGATGAAAGAAAATAACCTACAGCCCTGATTTCTCTACCCAGCAAGGATCTCATTCAAATATGAAGGAGAAATCAAAAGCTTTACAGACAAGCAAAAGCTGAGAGAATTCAGCACCACCAAACAAGCTCTCCAACAAATGCTAAAGGATCTTCTCTAGACAGGAAACACAGAAAGGGTGTATAAACTCGAATCCAAAACAATAAAGTAAATGGCAAAGGGATCATACTTATCAATAATTACCTTAAATGTAAATTGGTTGAATGTCCCAACCAAAAGACAAAGACTGGCTGAATGGATACAAAAATAAGACCCCTATATATGATCTGTACAAGAGACCGACCTTGAAACAAGGGACACATACAGACTGAAAGTGAAGGGCTGGAAAAATATATTCCATGCAAATAGAGACCAAAAAAAGCAGGAGTAGCAATACTCATATCAGATAAAATAGACTTTAAAACATAGGCTGTGAAAAGAGACAAAGATGGACACTACATAGTGATCAAAGGATCAATCCAAGAAGAAGATATAACAATCATAAATATATAAGCACCCAACATAGGAGCACCACAATATGTAAGACAAATGCTAACAAGTATGAAAGGGGAAATTAACAATAACACAATAATAGTGGGAGACTTTAATACCCCACTCACACCTATGGCTAGATCAACTAAACAGAAAATTAACAGGAAACACAAACTTTAAGTGATACAATAGACCAGTTAGACCTAACTGATATCTATAGGACATTTCACCCCAAAACAATGAATTTCACCTTTTTCTCAAGCGCACATGGAACCTTCTCCAGGATAGATCACATCCTGGCCCATAAATCTAGTCTTGGTAAATTCAAAAAAACTGAAATCATTCCAAGCATCTTTTATGACCACAATGCAGTAAGATTAGATCTCAATTACAGGAGAAAAAAACTATTAAACATCCCAACATATGGAGGCTGAACAACATACTGCTGAATAACCAACAAATCACAGAAGAAATCGAAATATGCATAGAAACGAATGAAAGTGAAAACACAACAACCCCAAACCTATGGACACTGTAAAAACAGTGCTAAGGGGAAGGTTCATAGCAATACAAGCTTACCTCAAGAAACAAGAAAAAAAGTCAAATAACTAACTAACTCTACACCTAAAGCAACTAGAAAAGAAGAAATGAAGAACCCCAGGGTTAGTAGAGGGAAAGAAATCTTTAAAATTAGGACAGAAATAAATGCAAAAGAAACAAAAGAGACCATAGCAAAAATCAACAAAACCAAAAGCTGGTTCTTTGAGAAGATAAGTAAAATGGACAAACCATTAGCTAGACTCATCAAGAAACAAAGAGAGAAAAATCAAATCAACAAAATTAGAAACAAAAATGGAGAGATCACAACAGACAACACAAAAATACAAAGGATCATAACAGACTACTATGAACAACTATATGCAAATAAAATGGACAACGTGGAAGAAATGGACAAATTCTTAGAAAAGTACAATTTTCCAAAACTGGACCAGGAAGAAACAGAAAATCTTAACAGACCTACCACAAGCACAGAAATTGAAACTGTAATCAGAAATCTTCCAGCAAACAAAAGCCCAGGACCAGACGGCTTCACAGCTGAATTCTACCAAAAATTTAGAGAAGAACTAACACCTATCCTACTCAAACTCTTCCAGAAAATTGCAGAGGAAGGTAAACTTCTGAACTCATTCTATGAAGCCACCATCACCCTAATACCAAAACCTGACAAAGATCCCACAAAAAAAGAAAACTACAGGCCAATATCACTGATGAACATAGATGCAAAAATCCTTAACAAAATTCTAGCAAACAGAATCCAACAACATATTAAAAAAGATTATACATCATGACCAAGTGGGCTTTATCCCAGGGATGCAAGGATTCATCAATATCTGCAAATCAATCAATGTAATACACCACATTAACAAATTGAAAAATAAAAACCACATGATTATCTCAATAGATGCAGAGAAAGCCTTTGACATAATTCAACATCCATTTATAATAAAAACTCTCCTTAAAGCAGGAATAAAAGGAACATACCTCAACATAATAAAAGCTATATATGACAAACCCACAGCAAACATTATCTTCAATGGTAAAAAATTGAAATATTTCCCCTAAAGTCAGGAACAAGACAAGGGTGCCCACTTTCACCACTACTATTCAACATAGTTTTGAAAGTTTTGGCCACAGCAATCAGAGCAGAAAAAGAAATAAAAGGAATCCAGTTTGGAAAAGAAGAAGTAAAACTCTCACTGTTTGCAGATGATTGATCCTCTACAGAGAAAACCCTAAAGACTCCACCAGAAAATTACTGGAGCTAATCAATGAATATAGTAAAGTTGAAGGATACAAAATCAACACACAGAAATCCCTTGCATTCCTATATACTAACAATGAGAAAACAGAAAGAGAAATTAAGGAAACAATTCCATTCATCATTGCAACGAAAAGAATAAAATACTTGGGAATGTATCTACCTAAAGAAACAAAAGACCTATATATGCTGCTGCTGCTGCTAAGTCGCTTCAGTCGTGTCCGACTCTGTGCGACCCCATAGATGGCAGCCCACCAGGCTCCCCAGTCTCTGGGATTCTCCAGGCAAGAACACTGGGGTGGGTTGCCATTTCCTTCTCCAATGCATGAAAGTGAAAAGTGAAAGTGAAGTCGCTCAGTTGTGTCCAACTCTTAGTGACCCCAGGAACTATAGCCTACCAGGCTCCTCTGTCCATGGGATTTTCCAGGCAAGAGTACTGGAGTGGGGTGCCATTGCCTTCCACGAAAGACCTATATATAGAAAACTATAAAACATTGGTGAAAGAAATCAAAGAGGACACAAATAGATGGAGAAATATACCATGTTCATGGATTGGGAGAATCAATATAGTGAAAATGAATATACTACCCAAAGCAATCTATAGGTTCAATGCAATCCCTATCAAGCTACCAACAGTATTTTTCAGAGAACTAGAACAAATAATTTCACAATTTGTATGGAAATACAAAAAACCTCGAATGGCCAAAGCAATCTTGAGAAAGAAGAATGGAACTGGAGGAATCAACCTGCCTGACTTCAGTCTCTTCTACAAAGCTGCAGTCATAAAGACAGTATGGTACTAGTACAAAGACAGAAATATAGATCAATGAAACAAAATATAAAGCCAAGAGATAAATCCACACACCTATGGTCACTTTATCTTTGACAAAGGAGGCAAGAATATACAATGGAGAAAAGACAATCTGTTTAACAAGTGGTGCTGGGAAAATTGGTCAACCACTTGTAAAAGAATGAAACTAGAACACTTCCTAACACCATACACAAAAAGAAACTCAAAATGGATTAAAGATTTAAACCTAAGACCAGAAAATATTAAACTCCTAGAGGAAAACATAGGCAAAACACTCTCCGACATAAACCACAGCAGGATCCTCTATGACCCACCTCCCAGAATATTGGAATTAAAAGCAAAAATAAACAAATGGGACCTAATCAAAATTAAAAGCTTCTCCATAACAAAAAAAACTATAAGCAAGGTGAAAAGACAGCCTTCAGAATAGGAGAAAATAATAGCAAACAAAGCAACAGACAAAGAATTAGTCTCAAAAATATACAAGCAACTCCTACAGCTCAAGTCCAGAAAAATAAGAGATCCAATCAAAAAGTGAGCCAAAGACCTAAACAGACATTTCTCCAAAGAAGACATATAGATGGCTAACAAACACATGAAAATATGCTCAACATCACTCATTATCAGAGAAATGCAAATCAAAAACACAATGAGGTACCATTTCATGCCAAGTCAGAATGGCTGCAATCCAAAAGTCTACAAGCAATAAATGCTGGAGAGGGTGCGGAGAAAAGGGAACCCTCTTACACTGTTGGTGGGAATGCAAACTAGTACAGCCACCATGGAGAACAGTGTGGAGATTCCTTAGAATCCTGGAAATAGAACTGCCATATGACCCAGCAATCCCACTGTTGGGCATACAGACCGAGGAAACCAGAATTGAAAGAGACACATGTATCCCAATGTTCATTGCAGCACTGTTTATAATAGCCAGGACATGGAAGCAACCTAGATGTCCATCAGCAGATGAATGGATGAGAAAACTGTGGCAAGTATACATAATAGAATATTACTCAGCCATTAAAAAGAATACACTTGAATCAGTTCTATTGAGGTGGATGAAACTGGAGCCTATTATACAGAGTGAAGTAAGCCAGAAAGAAAAACACCAATACAGTATATTAACGCATATATATGGAATTTAGAAACAAGGTAATGATAACCCTGTATGCGAAAGAGACAGCAAAAGAGACACAGATTTATAGAACAGTCTTTTGGATTCTGTGGGAGAGGGTGAGGGCAGGATGATATGGGAGAATGGCATTGAAACATGTAAAATATCATATGTGAAATGAATCACCAGTCCAGGTTTGATGCATGATACAGGGTGCTCGGGGCTGGTGCACTGGTATGACCCAGAGGGATGGTATGGGAAGGGAGGTGGGAGGGGTTCAGGATGGGGAACACATGTACACTCATGGCAGATTCAAGTCAATGTATGGCAAAACCAATACAATATTGTAAAGTAAAATACATAAATAAATTAAATAAATAAATAATAAAGAAGATAAAAGAAAAAAAAGAATTTAAGGGAAACAGGGTACTGAGCAACAACAATTACAAAAACGATGGTAAATGGTCATTAATTATATGACAGATTACTTGGAAAGTTGGTCTGACTGACAATCTAGAATGTCATGCTTAGTTATTATGTTGGTTGTTTGCTATTATCACCAGTTTTTTAACTTCTTGCACAAAGAACTATCATGCTTCCTGGTCCCCTTGAGACTGGATGAGATTATAGGAATAGTCATGATGTGATTATAGGAAGAGTCACTTTAAGAAAAACACCTATATGTACCATTACAAGTGGACACTCTGAGTGTGAGCTTCCCTGGTGGCTCAGTTGGTAAAGAATCCACCTGCAACATAGGAGACCAAGGTTCGATCCCTGGATTGGGAAGATCCCCTGGAGCAGGAAATGGCAACCCACTCCAGTATTCTTGCTATGGAAATCCCACGGACAGAGGAGCCTGCTGGGCTATGGTCCACTGGGTCCCAAACAGTTGGATACGACTGAACAACTAAACCACAGGGCCAATACAATTAAGGATGGTAGATGTTCTGAGGGTCTGTGATTACCTGCCCGGCTGACCAGAAACAGACATGTAATGTGAGCAAGAAAGAAATTTTGCTGAATGAAGCCACTGAGATTTAGAAGTTGTAACTATGACTAGCATCCACCTGAAATGCAGGAGATGCAGTTTCAGTCCCTGGGTTGGGATGATCCCCTGGAGGAGGAAATGGCAACTCACTCCAATATTCTTACCTGGAAAACCCAATGGACAGAGGATCCTGGAGGGCTACAGTCCAAAGTGTCACAAACAGTCAGACATGACTAAGCACGTAGACAAGCACTGTGACATAACTTAGCCTTTCCTGATACTCTAATTAATACATAGCTTTCTGATAAAATGTTGCTGCTGAAAGTGCTAAATCTCAATAAAAGACCTGAGGCTGGTGCAAAAAGTGTGATGACACTGAAACTTTTTAACTTCTTTTGACCAGTTCGAGGATCTCCAGGTTAAAAATGAAATGAGATGGTGGAGGCTTCCCTAGTGGCTCAATGGTAAAGAATCCTCCTGCCATTTTAGAAGATGCGGGTTCAATCCCTGATCCCAGAGGATGCCACATGCCACGGGGCAACTAAGTTCATGTACCACAACTATTGAGCCTTTGCTCTAGATCCCAGGACCCACAACTACTGAAGCCACGGGCCCTTAGAGCCTGTGCTGTGCAACAAGAGAAGTCACTGCAATGAGAAACCAGAGCACTGCATCTAGACAGTAGCCCATGCAGCAGTGAAGACCCAGGATAGCCAAAAATAAATAATTAAAATTATTTTTAAAATGGCATCATGGATGTGGAGGACAAAGTCTTCAGGTTCATATTAGAAAATCTTATACACTGTCTTTATGGATAAACTAAATAATGTAAACCTAGCTGAGATTTTAAAATGGAGAAGGCAATGGCACCCCACTCCAGTACTCTTGCCTGGAAAATCCCATGGGTAGAGGAGCCTGGTGGGCTGCAGTCCATGGGGTCGCTAAGAGTTGGACACAACTGAGCCACTTCACTTTCACTTTCATGCATTGGAGAAGGAAATGGCAACCCACTCCAGTGTTCTTGCCTGGAGAATCCCAGGGACAGGGGAGCCTGATGGGCTGCCGTCTATGGGGTCGCACAGAGTCGGACATGACTGAAGCGACCTAGCAGCAGCAGCAGCAACTGAGATTTTAAAAACCTAAACAGTATAGTGTAAAACATATTTAAGGATTAATCACTTTTTAATAAGTAACCAATTACTTTAAAAACAAAAGGAAGTATCCTATCAATACTTTGAAAAAAAATTTAGGTGAAATTTTTTGTTAAAAAATTAACCATTATATGATATACCATTAAATGGCCATTAGTATAATCACAGTTTTGTGCCAGCTCACCTCTGTCAACTTTCATAAAATTTTAATGACCGCAAGAGAAAACTCCATATACACTAGCAGTCACCCTCCAGCCCTTCCTTTCTCAACATCTGGCCACCATTAATCTGCTTTCAGTTTCTATGGATTTACCTATTCTGGATATTTCAAATAACCAGAATCATAGATAATTTACCTGTTGAATCTGACTGCTTTCACTGAGCATTATGTTTTCAATGTTCATTTACCCTGCGGCATATTTCACTACTTTATTCCTTTTCAGATCAGATCAGTCGCTCAGTCGTGTCCGACTCTTTGCAACCCCATGAATCGCAGCACGCCAGGCCTCCCTGTCCATCACCAACTCCCGGAGTTCACTCAGACTCACGTCCATCAAGTCAGTGATGCCATCCAGCCATCTCATCCTCTGTCGTCCCCTTCTCCTCCTGCCCCCAATCCCTCCCAGCATCCAGACGTCTTTTCCAAAGAGTCAAATCTTCGCACGAGGTGGCC
>NW_011494945.1:11735454-11735571 GCF_000754665.1 Bison bison bison | reverse complement strand
ATGCTATATGGGAGACCTTTTGTTTATGTCAATGACCTCTTCCTAGATCCAGAGGTTCAGACCCTCCAGTCTTATACCATGGCCATTGGGCAATTCCAATAGGATATACGCTTGTGG
>NW_011494945.1:11692237-11735275 GCF_000754665.1 Bison bison bison | reverse complement strand
CCAAGGAGTAAGCGTCTTTGAATTTCATGGCTGCAATCACCATCTGCAGTGATTTGGAGCCCCCAAAAATAAAGTCTGACACTGTTTCCACTGTTTCCCCATCTATTTCCCATGAAGTGATGGGACCGGATGCCATGCTCTTCGTTTTCTGAATGTTGAGCTTTAAGCCAACTTTTTCACTCTCCACTTTCACTTTCATCAAGAGGCTTTTTAGTACCTCTTCACTTTCTGCCATAAGGGTGGTGTCATCTGCATATCTGAGGTTATTGATATTTCTCCTGGCAATCTTGATTCCAGCTTGTGTTCCTTCCAGTCCAGCGTTTCTCATGATGTACTCTGCATATAAGTTAAATAAACAGGGTGACAATATACAGCCTTGACATATTCCTTTTCCTATTTGGAACCAGTCTGTTGTTCCATGTCCAGTTCTAACTGTTGCTTTCTGCCCTGCATACAAATTTCTCAAGAGGCAGATCAGGTGGTCTGATATTCCCATCTCTTTCAGAATTTTCCACAGTTTATTATGATCTACTCAGTCAAAGGCTTTGGCATAGTCAATAAAGCAGAAATAGATGTTTTTCTGGAACTCTCTTGCTTTTTCCATGATCCAGCGGGTGTTGGCAATTTGATCTCTGGTTCCTCTGCCTTTTCTAAAACCAGCTTGAACATCAGGAAGTTCACATATTGCTGAAGCCTGGCTTGGAGAATTTTGAGCGTTACTTTACTAGCGTAAATTGTGCAATTATGTGGTAGTTTGAGCATTGTTTGGCATTGCCTTTCTTTGGGATTGGAATGAAAACTGACCTTTTCCAGTCCTGTGGCCACTGCTGAGTTTTCCAAATTTGCTGGCATATTGAGTGCAGCACTTTCACAGCATCATCTTTCAGGATTTGAAATAGCTCAACTGGAATTCCATCACCTCCACTTGTTTTGTTCATAGTGATGCTTTCTAAGGCCCACTTGACTTCACATTCCAGGATGTCTGGCTGTAGGTCAGTGATCACACCATCGTGATTATTCCTTTTAATGGCTGAATAATATTCCCCTTTTATGGATATATCACATTTGTTTATTCATGAATTGATGGACATTTGAGCTTTCACCTTTGGGATTCCGGTTAATCTTATCTTACAAATAATTCCCATGACATATTTTCCCAGTGAGTATATAGTTTATGTGCTGTGATTAGTTGCTCAGTCATGTCTGACCCTTTGCAACCTACCCCAGGAACTTCAGCCTGCCAGGCTCCTCTGTCCATGGGGATTCTCCAGGCAAGAATACTGGAGTGGGTTGCCATGCCCTCCTCCAGGAGATCTTCCCAACCCAAGGATTGAACCCAGATCTCCTGCATTGCAGGCAGATTCTTTACCAACTGGGCCACTAGGGAAGCCCAGTGTAATTTAGAGCATATACAATTTTACAATATGGGAAATTAAGAGAGAGTCAGTAATACTAAGTCACATACTGAAACTAAAATCTGACTGATTTATATAGTTAGATCATCAGACTTATTCTAGAAGGAAAAAACAAAAACAAAAAACAGACAAAAACTATATTTATTGTACTACCACAGAAATGATTATGCTTATTTAAGCCACATAATTTACACACACACACACACAGCTTCTGAAGAGGAAGGCAACCATAGAAGATGCTATTAGGAATTGAGGAGGATGCTATGCTTGAGGAATGAGAGAATAATCTTCACTCACTTGAAAGGGCTACCAGAGCCACATGTCCATCAATAATGACCAGGTTTCACTTCAAACTGGAGGAAAGCTCTAAGCAGTGCTGATTCCTGAAGCTCTCTGCTGCCCTGTGTTGAGTACATCCATCATCTTTTGGTGACCCTCAATCTATAAGCTACTGATCCCCCTCTGTCTGGAAGTTATTACAGGGATTGTACCAGGCAGAATCATTACCATACGGCTTTTTTAGTAATAACAGGCGTTATTAATGGTGGAACCCAAAGTGGAAGAGCAAGGAAGGACTGTGTGCCTGCAGGTGTGAAAATCATAGACATTGTCAGAAATACTTCCAGTAGAAATAAATTGATGAACTAAGAGAAGGCAATGAGATTCTGAAGCATGCAGCATACATTAAAGGGAATAAGTCAAAGTAGCATAACTTTGTACTGTTAATGCAAACTTATTTGTAACTAGAGACTCTGGCTTCTGTGGTGGCTCAGGTGGTAAAGAATCCATCTGCAATGCAGGGGACCTGGGTTTGATTCCTAGGTTGGCAAGATCCCCTGGAGGAGGGCATGGAAACCCACTCCAGTATTCTTGCCTGGAGAATCCCCACGGACAGAGGAGCCTAGTGGGCTACAGTCCATGGGATCACAAAGAGTCAGACACGACTGAGCAACTAATCACAGAGACTCTGGAGACTGGGAGACTGAGAGTCTAAGATTATACTACAATTATGTGAATGTGTATAAATAATATTGTAATGAATAAAAAACACATTTAAAATTGTCACTGAATTCACAGTAACATCTTTTGTATCTGCAGGCAGATACTAACATAAGTCTATTGAGGATTATCAAATTTCTGTCATATTAACAAAGCATCCTTCACACTTTAAAAGGCTGAACACCGGCCACATGAGGCAAATTTCTCTGGATGTCCTTGGTATTTGCAGGTAAAGCTGAGTTTCTTTCTTGCTACAGCCAACAATTTAACTTTCCAATGAGATTCCAGAACTTTGTTAGGTGTGTTACCAGATTTACCTAACTTTTAAAGATGTATGTTTCCCTCCATATAAATTCAACCCCTTCATTCCATGTAAATTGCCCAAGACTGACTCCTTCCCCTTAAAAAATAATTTCACATCTACATTTTGAAAACAGGTATGTGTTAATTGATTAGTTGTGTCCTACTCTTTGCAATTCTATGGACTGTAGCCCACCAGTCTCCTCTGTCCATGGAATTCTTCAGGCAAGCGTACTAGAGTGGGTTGTTATTCTCTTCTCCAGGGGATCTTCCTGACCCAGGGATTAAACCCAAGTTTCCAGCATTGCAGGCAGATTCTTTACCATCTGAGCCACCTGGGAAGCACTGGTAGCACTATTTTTCCCCAGAAGACAACCTTCAAAAACCCTGATATCCTTCCAATTTCCTCAAAAGTGGAGAACCCTCTAAAAGATAACTCTGCTTTTCTGGAAGCTGGAGAGACAGTCAAATTTATGCCAAATTTATCTTTTAACACTAGAGAGGAATATTAAATTCCGATATAAATTTGATGAAAAATGTTGGTTGCAGGTTTATATTCAAGGTGCAGATAAGTCCCTGACTGATTCTAAAGGATGCATGCCCTGAAGAGCTACCTTTAGTTCTAAATTGACATTTGAAGGAGAAAGTGGACAGAGTTCTGAAACTTCCTGCCAGCAAAGGAGAAATACAGAATGCTATCTGCTAGATTCAGTTATGGAAGAGAAAACTGCTGGGCATTTCTCAGTTCAAAAATACACATTTCCACAAAACCCATTTCCAACTAATACCTTCATCCATTATTGACTAATAAAAGATAGTCACTACTGAAATCTAAAGCTTAAATAGGTCTGAAGTAAGAATACATACCACGCATTCAGAACATCATTTATGTAAGAGAAATTCTTCAGGAGAAACCCATAAAACTCAAGGTGTTAAGTAGATTTATTGCCTCTGGCTTGAAATGAAAGAGAGACTGTCAGCTCTACATTGTGCCCAGATGCTTTATAAAGAGCATCTGTTGCTTGGATATCACCACTCAATCAATTCAAAATTCACGGTCAGAGTCCCTTTGTAGCTGATTCTTATCTAGGTTCTCCTCACTGAGACAGAAAAGACAGCCATTGGTGTATAATGCAGAGCAACTCTAGAAAGCTTTCCCCTGCACTTCCCTTACAGTTTCCTAAAGTCATACAAGGTTGGGAAGAATGACATGTCACAATTTTGTCATGAATTGCAGCTCTGCCAAAATAATGTAAAGTAATGGTGCTGGGCCATTGGTGAACTTGAAAACTATGGGCTTTTTGAAAAACTGCCCTATTTTCTAACATTTTTCAGTTATCTGTTTATGCAGAAAATATATTTATCACCCCATATTTCCATAAATTTTTAAATGAGGGGGAGGGGAAAGTGCCAAGAGGACTTCCTGGTTTTGTGAGACACTTCACATTATTTGAGGTGAGGCATATCTGTATTGTAGAGGTTTGTCATTCTCTACGCTCTCAATTTTATGTTTCAATGAGAGGAAATTAAAATTCCGCAAGGTAAACTCTAAAAGTTGAAAAAGGCAAAATTCCCTATTTGGGGAGTCCTTGCTCATTTTAATTCTAGATGTCAGCCAGAATTACACAGCATCTCAGGGATAAGGAACATGGGCTCCACACATGCCCTGTGGCCTGTGAAGAAACATGCCTGTACCTGCAAATTACAAGGAGGCTAATGGTTTTCTCGGTCACTTTCAGCTGCCAATTTGCATTCTAATGGATTGGTTTTTTCTACTTGAAATCTTTATAGCTGTTTCTGTTTGTCTCCACTTAGACACTAAAAGACAAGACGGAGTGCATTGTGAAGATATTTCACTGGCAAGTGAGGGGCCCTGTTGGAACAAGATCAGGTAGACCCTAGGAGATGGGTTTCCCGGGAGGAGAAGTGCGGCAAACCTTTTAAAGACAAAGACTGCCAGCTACCTTTGTCCCTTATTAGGAAAGTCTCAGAATCTTCTGAAGACTGCTTATGGGCTTGTGAAAATCCAAATTGTAGTCACATGAAGTAAGAGTCCCCAAACTTTGGGATCTAATGCCTTATGATCTGAAAGGGAGCAGATGTAATAACAGAAATAAACTGCACAATAAATGCATGTGCTTGAATCATCTCCAAACCATCCCCCCATCTCTGGTCTGTGGGAAAATCGTCTTCCATGAAATGGGTCCCTAGTGCTATAAATGTTTGGGACGGGTGAATAAAGCATGGGGCTGGCTGAAGGTCATTGGTTGTATAGGTCCAGAACAGAACTATGGCTTCCAGGTGCCTCTGCATTGTATGTGATGAGCCTCCGTCAGGATTAAATCACCCAGTTATATCTGCGCTGGGGACAGCAAGTTAGGGGCCAGGGGAGAGCAACCGGTATCCCCAGACAAACCAATCGCACAGCAATAACAAAAAGAACACAGTCATAATTTGTTGAGAGATCTTACACAGAAAAAATTAAAATGTGAAACAGTTCTTAATTCTATCCTATTCACAAAAGGGTAAAGGTACCTTCTGAAGGGTTGAGTACCATCTACTTTTATATTCTTTTTGATCAAATAGGTGAAAATCTAAATGTATAGGTTTCTACACTGAGGTAAGTCACTCCTTTTTTATAAAATTATTTTACAAAGATTTAGCACAAACACACACACGCACATGCATACACATACTAATGGGTTTTGCTAGTGCATTTATTAATTTCCACTTCTTATACTCTCTACTATCATAGCATTGCATGAACCTCAGAACTCTCTAGAGCCATGTCCTTTGAGTGATTATAAAGAAAGGCCTTCTTTGGTTGATGATATTATTTTACACAAGCCATTAAAATATAAGAAGAATAGTTTTACACAATTAAGCTATAATTTAGCATGGTCACAGTGCACACGTCTTTCTTTTGTACTCTGTCTTCTTAATTCACTTACAGGGTGACATAGCTATAGATGTTCATAATTGGGTGGAATGCTCTGAAAGCCTGTCCGTCTTTGAAAGTAAAACAATGTAAAGAATGTAACACAGTCGATTTCACTGAAATCCTTTGGCAACAATTCCTTTAACAAGGTGTGTTATAATACCAGTATGCTGCATCTTGACAATAATGCCAATTATTTAAATCCTCTTCTTTTATTTTCTCAGCTATTTCTAAAGAAGATAAGTGAAAGGCAAAGGAGAAAAGGAACGATATACCCAACTGAATGCAGAGTTCCAGAGAATAGCAAGGAAAAATAAAAAAGCCTTCTTATGTGAACAATGCACAGAAATTGAGGAAAACAACAGAATGGGAAGAACTAGAGATCTCTTCAAGAAAACTGGAGATACCAAGGGAACATTTCATGCAAAGATGGGCTCAATAAAGGATAGAAACAGCAAGGACCTCACAGAAACAGAAGAGATTAAGAAGTGGCAAGAATACACAAAAGAACTATACAAAAAACATCTTAATGACCCAAATAAACACAATGGTGTGGTCATTCACCTAGAACCAGACATATTGGAGTGTGAAGTCAAGTGGGCTTTAGGAGGCATTACTATGAACAAAGGTAGTGGAGATGATGGATTTCCAGCTGAGCTATTTCAGATCCTAAAAGATGATGCTATGAAAGTGCTGCAGCCAATATGGCAAAAAATGAGGAAAACTCAGCAATGGCCACAGGAATAGAAAAGGTTGGTTTTTATTCCAACCCCAGAAAAAAGGCAATGCCAAAGAATGTTTAAACTATGGTACTGCTGCTGCTGCTGCTAAGTCACTTCAGTCGTGTCCGACTCTGTGCAACCCCATAGACGGCAGCCCACCAGTTTCCCCCGTCCCTGGGATTCTCCAGGCAAGAACACTGGAGTGGGTTTCCATTTCCTTCTCCAATGCATGAAAGTGAAAAGTGAAAGTGAAGTCTCTCAGTCCTGTCCGACCCTCAGCGACCCCATGGACTGCAGCCTACCAGGCTCCTCCATCCATGGGATTTTCCAGGCAAGAGTACTGGAGTGGGGTGCCATTGCCTTTGTGCTCATTTCACATGCTAGTAAAGTAATGCTCAAAATCCTTTAATCTAGGCTTCATTAATACATGAATTTAGAACTTCCAGATGTACAACTTGGATTTAGAAAAGGCAGAGGAACCAGAGATCAACTTGCCAACATCTGTTAGATCAAAGAAAAAGCAAAGGAATTCCCCAAAAATTTACTTCTGCTTCACTGACCATGCTAAAGCCTTCAACTGTATAGATCACAACTGTGGAAAATTCTAGACCCTTTACCTGCCTCCTGAGAAACCAGTATGTAGGTCAAAAACTGACAGAACTGGATGTGGAACAATGGACTGGTTCAAAATTGGGAAAGGAATATGTCAAGGCTGTATACTGTCACCCTGCTTATTTAACTTATATGCAGAGTACATCATGTGAAATACCAGGCTGGCTGAAGCACAAGCTGGAATCAAGATTGCCAGGAGAAATATCAACAACTTCAGATATGCAGATGATACCACTCTAATGGCAGAAAGGGAAGAGGAACTAAAGATCTTCTTAATGAAAGTGAAAGAACAGAGTGAAGAAGCTGGCTTAAAGCTCAACATTCAAAAAACAAAGATCACAGCATCCAGTTGCATCGTTTCTTGGCAAATAGAAGGGGTAAAAGTGGGAAAAGTGACAGATTTTATTTTCTTGGCCTCCAAAATCACTGCAGACAGTGACTATAGCCATGAAATTAAGACTGCTTGTTTCTTAGAAGAAAAGCTATGACAAACCAAGACAGTGTATTAGGAAGCAGAGATATCACTTTGCCAACTATGGTTCATATAGTCAAAGCTATGATTTTTCCAGTAGTTATGTACAGATATGAGAGTTGGACCATAAAGAAGTCTGAGTGCCAAAGAATTGATGCTTTTGAACTGTGGTGTTAGAGATGACTCTTGAGAGCCCCTTGGGCAACAAGGAGATCAAACCAGTCTATCCTAAAGGAAATTAGTCCTAAAAAATCATTGGAAGTACTGGTACTGAAGCTAAGCTCCAATACTTTGGCCACCTGATGTGAAGAGAAGACTCCTTGGAAAAGAACATGATGCTGGAAAAGATTGCGGGCAGGAGGAGGAAGGGGTGACAGAGGATGAGATGGTTGGATGACATCACCGACTCAATGTACATGAGTTTGAGTAAACTCCAGGTGATTGTGAAGGACAGGGAAGCCTGGTATGCTGCAGTCCATGGGGTCACAAAAAGTTGGACACAACTTAGTGACTGAACAACTACAACCTTTCCATCCTCACTGTATTATTTAAGCTTTTAAATTTACATAAAAGAATAATGTCCTAGAAAAGTAGATAAAAGTCTTGTATTGCCAAGATTTAAGCCAAACATGTATTTTATGTCTGTTACAAATCTCTATTTTTTGCTAAATTGCTTTCTATATTCTAATGTATCTGGTTTGTTTACTCTTGTGTGAATTTTTCATTTGCACATTTCCTTCTTTTCTAAAACAATTCTACAAAAGTTTAGTAAGTTTTAATGGTATTTGATGACATAACCAAAACACTTTTCATTATAAATGTATTTTGAAACATTGGAAAATTTCATTCTCACTGCCCCCTGTGTGAAATCCATCATATTGTATGAGTTGCTAAACTAAACAAGCATAGTTCGCTGACCAAATTCAGGATGGTACTGTGGAAGACAGAAAAAGTTTTGATTCAGCTGCACTACTCTTTTACTCAACAATATTTTCATATTATTCACCACACTCCCTAGAGATAAAATGTACTTTCTCCTTGGGGAAAAAACACTGTCTAGCAGGTGGGCATTTCCATGTGCTGTATTACATTCTGAGATTGAATAAAGAGAGTAATATCTACATGCACTTCAAAAAACTCTAAGACAACACTTTTGTAAGGAGGAGTAATCTAGAGGATATATTTCATTGCATTTATAACAGAGTTATAGAAATTAAAGCTAAAAATGTTTTCTCTATTTGTATGAAAAATATTTTAAATAAATGTATTTCACATATACATATACATTTTCATAAGCTATTCAGTGAGCACCAAATATTTATTACATTAGTAGAAGAAATGATCAGAATGAGATGCTAGCTGTTCACATAATAACTTCATGGAGTTAATCTCAATGTAATATATTTCCATTGAAATGAGTGGGTCTATTAATTTCATTGAGCCTTTTATGAGGTTTAGGAAATAGTCTAATCTACTTGGACTGCAAATGGATAGTAGGTAGTGACTTGAAGTTTATCAGTAAAGAAGGTTATTCAAAGTTTGATTTTTTTTTTCCTTTTAATCTCCCAATCTGCTATGTTGCAACAAAAATTTCATGTTTTGGTTTAACTTTACATAGTATTCATTGTCTCTCTTTATTAGCATTTTCTCCTAACTTTGCAATTGAGTTAATTTTATTAGGACAATCAGAAAGTTAGCATAAGTTCACAACATAATCTAATAACAAATATATAAAATGTACTTTCCTTTTGAAATAAATATTATTAGAAACATTATTCCCCTTTATATCACTAAAACTGTGCTAAATATAACAATCTTTCTTAAAATACTTGAAGATTTATACCTCGAGGTTATTATTATTTTATTATAGTTACAAGAAAATGTCAGTTACAACTTTATTAACTAGAATAATGGTAGGGAGAAGGCCATGGACAGGCTAAAATCTAAATTAAAATTAACTGATCACAATGTTGTACAAAGTGATTTTAATATAAGTTTATTAAACTAGTATTCAGCTCTTAGGACAAAGAATAATAAGGATATGTATGAGTCAACAGATTTTTTCATGTAATAGTGGGTTTCTGATACTATTATTAAAATGATTGTCCACTATGGTGATATACAATGATTCTTGGGTGAAAGCACTTAAGGATAGTGAAATTCTGCCTTCACAAAGTCACCACATTCCCCACTGTGTGTGTTCTCAGTTGCTCAGTGGTCTCCAACTCTTTACAACTGCACGGGCTGTAGGCTGCTAGGTTCCTCTGTCCATGGGATTTTACAGGCAAGAATACTGGAGTGGGTTGCCATTTCCTCCTCCAGGGGATCTTCCTGACCCAGGGATCAACACCTCTTGTGTTTCCTGCGTTTGGAGGCAGATTTATTAACACTGTGCCACAAAGCCCCACCACATTCCCCATGAGATCTCTAAAAAAAGTGATGATAATCTTATTATTGGCTGAGTTAGAACCCTGTTCTGGAAAGCAATGTGAACACAAAGCTTGATGTGGAACTTCACAAAACATGTAGCCAGTTGATGCCCCGGCCCTATCTATAAATAGTTTCCTCAACCTTCCCAAATGAGAAAGCATGTGTAAGCAAGAAAATGGATAATGCAAACATGAAGCCCAGCTTGAACAGATACAAGTAGGAAAGAAACTAGAGAGAGAGGAAGCAAGATGGTCATGGCCCTGCCCTAGTACCATTCTAGTCTCTTGAGCGGAGAAACTTGACCAAGAGAATGTACCATGTCCGGCTATACCTCAGAGTCTATATAGATTAATTCATGTCACAGAATCAGGCTCAACCAGATGACTTTTCTGTCTCTTATAAGAGATGCAAAGAGAAAAGAAGGAACTAAAAGGGGTAGAAAGTTTGTTGTTGTTCACTTTGTTGTTTTTGTTTGGTGGCTAAGTCATGTCTGACTCTTTATGACCCCATGGACTGTAGCCTTCCAGGAGCCTCTGTCCATGGGATTTCCCAAGCAAGAATCCTAGAGTGTGTTGCTATTTCCTTCTCCATGGGATCTTTCTGACCCAGAGATCAAAACCACATCTCTTGCTTTGCAGACGGATTTTTTTTTTTTTTTTTTAACCACAGAGCCACCTGGGCAGGTCTTCTTCTCATTTACTGGAATACAAAAATAAAAACCATACATGGAATACAAATATAATTTTTTAAATTTCTTGCTCAATGATGACCAATATGTCTCAATCTGCAAATTCCTTCATGTTTTGTTGTTCTGCTATTCTACTTATCCACACTCAAATCAGACACAGCCCCCTGGTGTATAAGTTCCTGCAAGTCACCTATAAATACTTGTTTATTTCTGAAATTCAGTTCAGCATACTTTCCTAAAGCATAGGACTTTGAGTCACAGAAAAGTATAATTTTTATTTCATCCACTTCCTTTTGTTATTGTTACCATAGAAACAAAAGTCTGTCACATTCTTTCTACATTTTAGCTTGAAGTAAAATTCTTCCAGTTTCTCTTTGAAATTAGTAATACCAAAATAGGGGCAAAAGAGAACTTAGTGGCAAATATTAGGAAAGGGTGAAATTGTAATCTACCAAACCTGAGAGTCCCTTCTAAGATATTAAATGAGTGATATGTCATTTTGATGTTTCAGATGTTTTTGTAGCTCTTCAACTGTAAGAAATCATTTCCTTGAAAAATAAGCAGAATAAAATCCTGGCATATATACAAGATTTCTGTCATGTAAAGAATGGCTGAAAATAAGACTGTAAAAGAATAGAGCTGAGAGGATATGGTAGAAACACATATAAATAAATTGTAACAATGCCTCCTTCCTAAGGCACCCTGAGTGACTGTCCATGGCAGCTCTTCCTGCTGATGACAATACTTTGTAGAATGTCTAACAAGCCTCAGAAAATTATGGACTACTAAAACAATTATGGAAAGTAAAATCTGACATGGATGCACAGTTTTCTTCTATTTGATTTTATCACAATATTGATTAACTAGTATAATATTAGGCCATACAAATGAAAAATGCCAGAATAAAGACCAAAAATAACCAGTCTGCATTAGTTTATATTCAAATGCATACAACAAAAAAGTTAAACAAGCAAACAACTCCCCCCAACAAATTGTGGCTTAAACCAGTTAAAAGTTGAATACAAGAACTTGTTTAATTGCTCTATAGTATCATGAAGGAACAGGCTGATATCTTTCTGCCCTATGGCCCCATTGAAAGACCTCATGATTCAAGATGACTACTCTAGCTCCAGCCATCACATAGAATTGCACACCAGAAGACAAAGGAAAGGTCCACAGGTACAAAAAAGGTGATGTCCCTTTCAAGTGAGCTCCTTTTAAGCAACATTCTCTCTTATACATGCACTGGGAAGAATTTACTTACATAGTCATTCTCTAAAGAAGAGCGAGAACTAGAAACATCTTTATTCTCTCAATACAAAAGAAATTAGAATAACTACTAAAATAGATTACTAACAATGTCTTTATCAGACTCCTCTCTTAAGAGCCCTGGGGAAAGATTGAACAGTAATAAATGAGAGTAAAATATACACATTATAAATATCTATGCACTTTGCCATACATAGCACTGCAGAGAACATTAATCTACTTTGAACCACATGAATCATTCTTAGGCTAAAAGGCCTGTATCAGCCAGAATCCCTCCAGGAGGCAGAACACACACAGTGATTTCAAAGGAAAGTTTAACACAAAGAATCATTAACTATAATAGCAGATAAGACTAACAAAGTATTGGTTATTAAAAGTAAAGAGAACTATAAAGAATATAGAAGAAAGTAGAGGGAGCAGCCTGATATGGAATGCCAGAAGGAGACATCAGTAGTGCTGAAGTTCAGATCTTGTCCCAGTATAAACAGCTGTAGCTTTCTGGGTGTGATATTTGGCCAGTAAAACTTGCTGGGAATTGTCCTCTGAAATTTCAGGAAAATCCATATCCAGGGAGATGCCACAGCTCAGAACGCACTATAAAACTGCCCAAGGAGGGTCTCACTGCAGCATAGTTTCCTCCATTAGGTGCCAGGTGTTGCCAGCCACCATCAGTTCAAGGCAGGAACCAGACCAGATCCTCACTGCAGGAACCAGAATCTGGAGAAGCAAGAGATTTAGAAACCTGTGAGAGGACAACTCTTAGGTGAGAAAGAAAGCATCTTTCTTCACTAGAGCATCCGCAAGTGACAAAAATGGAAGCTGTCATGGCTAACAAAGGAGAAATAGAGGGATGCACTGCCTTTCCACAGAGGAGGAAATAAGATGAATTTGAAGCTGAAGGTAACAAACTGATATCTGATACAGTTCAGTTCAGTCGCACAGTCGTGTCCAACTATTTGCAACCCCATGAACCACAGCACACCAGGACTCCCTGTTAATCACCAACTCCCGGAGTCCACCGAAACCCATGTCCATTGATTCTGTGATGCCATCCAACCGTCTCATCCTCTGTCGTCCCCTTCTCCTCCTTCCCCCAATCCCTCCCAGCATCAGAGTCTTTTCAAATGAGTCAGCTCTTCGCATCAGGTGGCCAAAGTACTGGAGTTTCAGCTTCAACATCAGTCCTACCAATGAACACTCAAGACTGATCTCCTTTAGGATGGACTGGTTGGATCTCCTTGCAGTCCAAGGGACTTTCAAGAGTCTTCTCCAACACCACAGTTTAAAGGCATCAATTCTTTGGCACTCAGCTTTCTTTAAAGTCCAACTCTCACATCCATACATGACCACTGGAAAAACCATAGTCTTGACTAGATGGACCTTCATTGGCAAAGTAATATCTCTGCTTTTTAATATGCTCTCTAGGTTGGTCATAACTTCCCTTCCAAGGAGTAAGCATCTTTTAATTTCATGGCTGCAATCACCATCTGCAGTGATTTCGGGCCCCCAAAAATAAAGTCAGCCACTGTTTCCCCATCTATTTACCATGAAGTGATCTGACAAGATGCCATGATCTTAGTTTTCTAAATGGTGAGCTATAAGCAAACTTTTTCACCCTCTTTCACTTTCATCTAGAGGCTCTTTAGTTCTTCTTCAATTTCTGCCATAATGGTGGTGTCATCTGCACGTCTGAGGTTTTTGATATTTCTCCCAAAATCTTGATTCCAGCTTGTGCTTCCTCCAGCCCAGCATTTCTCATGATGTACTCTGCATATAAGATAAATAAGCAGGGTGATAATATACAGCCTTGACATACTCCTTTTCCTATTTGGAAGCAGTCTGTTGTTCCATGTCCAGTTCTAACTGTTGCTTCCTGACCTGCATACAGGTTTCTCAAGAGGCAGGTCAGGTGGTCTGGTATTCCCATCTCTTTCAGAATTTTCCATAGTTTATTGTGATCCACACAGTCAAAGGCTTTAGCATAGTCAATAAAGCAGAAATAGACTTTTTTCTAGAACTTTCTTGCTCTTTTGATGATCCAGCAGATGTTGGCAATTTGATCTCTGGTTCCTCTGCCTTTTCTAAAACCAGCTTGAACATCTGGAAGTTCATGTTTCACATATTCCTGAAGCCTGGATTGAACAATTTTAAGCATTACTTTACTAGCGTGTGAGATGAATGCAATTGTGCAGTAGTTTGAACATTCTTTGCCATTGCCTTTCTTTGGGATTGGAAAGAAAACTGACCTTTTCCAGTCCTGTGGCCACTGCTGAGTTTTCCAAATTTGCTGGCATATTGAGTGCAGCACTTTCACAGCATATTCTTTCAGGATTTGAAATAGCTCAATTGGAATTCCATCACCTCCACTAGCTTTGTTCATAGTAATGCTTCCTAAGGCCCTCTTGACTTCACATTCCACGATGTCTGACTCTAGGTGAGTGATCACACCATCATGATTATCTGGGTCATGAAGCTCTTTTTTGTACAGTTCTTCTGTGTATTCTTGCCACCTCTTCTTAATATCTTCTGCTTCTGTTAGGTCCCTACCATTTCTGTCCTTTATTGAACCCATCTTTGCATGAAATGTTCCCTTGGTATCTCTCATTTTCTTGATCTCTAGTCTTTCCCATTCTATTGTTTTCCTCTATTTCTTTGCATTGATCCCTGAGGAAGGCTTTCTTATCTCTCCTTGCTATTCTTTGGAATTCTGCATTCAGATGCTTATATCTTTCCTTTTCTCCTGTGCTTTTCGCTTCTCTTATTTTCACAGCTATTTGTAAGGCCTCATCAGACAGCCCTTTTGCTTTTTTGCATTTCTTTTTCTTGGGGATGGCCTTGATTCCCGTCTCCTGTACAGTGCCACAAACCTCTGTCTATAGTTCATCAGGCACTCTATCAGATCTAGTCCCTTAAATCTATTTCTCACTGTCACTGTATAGTCATAAGGGATTTTATTTAAGTCATACCTGAATGGTCTAATGGTTTTCTCCACTTTATTCAATTTCAGTCTGAATTTAGCAATAAGGAGTTCATAATCTGAGCCACAGTCAGCTCCCAGTCTTGTTTTTGCTGACTGTATAGAGTTTCTCCATATTTGGCTGCAAAGAATATAATCAATCTGATTTCAGTGTCAACCATCTGGTGCTGCCCATGTGTAGAGTCTTCTCTTGTGTTGTTGGAAGAGGGTGCTTGTTATGAGCAGTGCCTTCTCTTGGTAGAACTCTATTAGCCTTTGCCCTGCTTCATTCCGTATTCCAAGGCCAAATTTGCTTGTTACTCCAGGTGTTTCTTGACTTCGTATTTTTGCATTCCAGTCCCCTATAATGAAAAGGACATCTTTTTTGGGTGTTAGTTCTAGAAGGTCCTATAGGTCTTCATAGAACTGTTCAACTTCAGCTTCTTCAGCATTACTGTTCAGAGCATAGATTTGGATTACTGTAAGGCCTAAGTAATTTCAGAGAAAGGAGCAGTGACCCCACAAGAGATTGAGCCAGACTTGCCTGTGAGTGTCCAGAATCTCTGGGGGAGGTGTGGGTTAACAGTGGCCTCCCTGGGTTAACAGGGGTGAGGGGCAAGAAATACAACAGTCCTAGGAGTCCCAGGGCTCACTGGCATAAGAGACTGAGCCAAAGTGAAAACAATGCTAGCTGTGGATGTGACCGGTGATGGAAGTAAAGTCCAATGCTGTAAAGAACAATATTGCATAGTAACCTGGAATGTTAAGTCCATGAATCAAGGTAAATTGGAAGTGGTAAAACAGGAGATGGCAAGAATAAATATCAAAATTTTAGGAATCAGTGAACTAAAATGGACTTAAATGGGCAAATTTAATTCAGATGACCATTACATCTATTATGGTGGGCAAGAATCTCTTAGAAGAAATGGAGTAGTCCTCATAGTCGACAAAAAAGCCCAAAATGCAGTACTTGGGTGTATCTCAAAAACAACAGAATGATCTATTTCCAAGGCAAACCATTAGATATCATAGTAATCCAAGTCAATGCCTCAACCACTAATGCCAAAAAGGCAAAGAAGCTGAAGTTGAATGGTTCTATGAAGATCTACAAGAGCTTCTAGAATAAACCTAAAAAAAAAAAAAAAAGATGTCCTTTTCATCATATGGGACTGGAATGCAAAAGTAGGATGTCAAGAGATTCCTGAAGTAAAAGGCAAGTCTGGCCTTGGAGTACAAAATGAAGCAGGGCAAAGGCTAACAGAGTTTTGCCAAGGAGATGCATGGTCATAACAAACACCCTCTTCCAACAACACAAGAGATGACTCTACACATGGTCATCACCAGATGGTTAAAACCAAAATCAGACTGATTACATTCTTTGTATCTGAAGATGGAGAAGCTCTATACAGTCAGCAAAAACAAGGCCAGGACCTGGCTGTGGCTCACATCATGAACTCCTGAATGCCAAATCAAACTTAAATTGAAGAAAGTAGGGAAAACCACCAGACCATTCAGGTATGATCAAAATCAAATCCCCTGTGATTATACAGTGGCAGAAACAGATTCAAGGGATTAGATCTAATAGATACAGTGCCTGAAGAACAATGGACAGAGGTTTGTAACATTTTACAGGAGGAGGTGGTCAAAAATATCCCCAAGAAGAAGAAACGCAACAAAGCAAACTGGTTGTCTGAAGAGGCAACCAGTTACAAATAGCTGAGAAAAGAAGAGAAGCAAAAGGAAAAGGACTAAAGGAAAGATATAAGCATCTGAATGCAGAGTTCCAAAGAATAGCAAGGAGAGATAACAAAGCCTTCCTCAGGGATCAATGCAAAGAAATAGAGCAAAACAATAGAATGGGAAAGACTAGAGATCTCTTCAAGAAAAGTAGAGATATCAAGGGAACATTTCATGAAAAGATGGGCACAATTAATGACAGTAATGGTATGGGCCTAACAGAAGCAGAAGAAGTGGCAAGAATACACAGAATAATTATACAGCAAAGGTCTTCATGACTACAGTAACCACCATGGTGTGATCACTCACCTAGAGCCAGACATCCTGGAATGTAAAGTCAAGTGGGACCTAGGAAGCATCACTATGAACAAAGCTAGTGGAGATGATGGAATTCCAGTTGAGCTATTTCAAATCCTAAAAGATAATGCAGTGAAAGTGCTGCACTCAATATGCTAGCAAATTTGGAAAACTCAGCAATGGCCAAAGGACTGGAAAAGGTCAGTCTTCATTTGAATCCCAAAGAAAGGCAATTTCAAGGAATTTTTAAACTACACACAACTGCACTCATCTCACACACTAGCAAGTAATGTTTAACATTCTCCAAGCCAGGCTTCAACGTTACCTGAAATAAGAACTTCCATATATACAAGCTGGACTTAGAAAAGGCAGAGGAACCAGAAATCAAATTGCCAACATCCATTGGATCATAGAAAAAGTAAGAGAATTCCAGAAAAACATCTACTTCTGCTTCACTGACTATGCCAAAGCCTTTGAATTTGTGGGTCACAACAAACTGGAAATTTCTTCAAGGTATGGGAATACCAGACCACCTTACCTGTCTCCTGAGAAATGAGTATGCAGGTCAAGAAGCAACAGTTAGAACTAGACACAGAAAAATGGACTGGTTCCAAATTAGGAAAGGAGTACATCAAGGCTGTATATTGCCACTCTGTTTATTTAACTTATATGCAGAATACATCATGTGAAATTCTGGGCTAGATGAAGCACAAGCTGGAATCAAGATTTCTGGGAGAAATATCAATAATGCCAGAGATGCAGATGGTACCACCCTAATGGCAGAAAGCAAAGAGGAACTAAAGAGCCTCTTGATGAGTAAAAACAGGAGAGTGAAATAGCTGGCTTAAAATTCAACATTCAAAAAATGAAGATTGTTGCATCCGGTCCCATCACTTTGTGGCAAATAGAGGGGGAAACAATGGAAACAATGACACACTTTGTTTTCTTGGGCTACAAAATCACTGCAGATGGTGACTGCAGCTATGAAATTAAAAGATGCTTGCTCTTGGAAGAAAAGTTATGACCAACCTAGACAGCGTATTAAAAAGCAGAGACATTACTTTGCCAACAAGGTCTAGATAGTCAAAGCTATGGTTTTTCCAGTGGTCATGAACAGATGTGAGTTGGACCACAAAGAAAGCTGAGTGCCTAAGAATTGATGCTTTTGAACTGTGATGTTGAAGAAGACTCTTGAGTCCCTTGGACTGCAAGAAGATCAAACCAGTCAATCCTAAAGGAAATCAGTCCTGAATATTCATTGAAAGGACTGATGCTAACCTAAGTTCCAATACTTTGGCCACCTGATGCCAAGAACTGTCTCATTGGAAAAGACCCTGATGCTGAGAAAGACTGAAGGCAGGAGGAGAAGGAGATGACAGAGGATGAGAAGATTGGATGGCATCACCAACTAGATGGACATGAGTTTGAGCAAGCTCTGGGAGTTGGTGATGGACAGGGAAGCCTGGTATGCTGCAGTCCGTGAGGTCACAGAGAGTCAGACACAACTGAGCAACTGAACTGAACTGACAAGGCCTAAGAAATTTCAGAGAAAGAAAGTGAGTGACTCAGACAGTGAGTCTTCTTTTTCACCCATACCTGAATTTTAGCCCACAGCAATATAAATTGAAAAGACTGACCCAACATAAACCTGCTTTAGAAAAGAGCCAGAGAGACAGCCATATAAGAAAACATTTTCCTCTAATGTTTACTCATAAACTTACAAATAGTAGTTATTCCATGGAAAATGCAAAAATAACAAAGAGACAACACACACAAACACGTGCTGAACTTTTCACTTACAAACACACCTTCATCTACAAACTTAGTTCCGTTAACACTGTAGAATCTGACCAATAATGTTACCACACCTTATTTGAGATGGTATGACAAAATAGAAGAAATACTTCCCAATAAAACCGACTGCTTCCAAAAATACCTCACCTGCAATTCCCTTCTTCTTTTCCTAGTTTGGTTTATCAATGAATTAAAAAATAAATAAGACTGATACTAAATTTTACATTTCTTATCAGAATTCAAAATATTTAGATAGGGTCCTAATCAATTTCTGCTCCCTAAAATGCAAAATTATAAACTTTCATCTGTAAGGAAAAATCAAAATGAAATATTTTCTCAGGTATGAAAATATTTCTTTGTTCAAAACTAAAAGGAAAAATCTTCAGAATCAGGTAAAATAACTTTCTATAATATAGATTCAGGGAAATTAAAAAAAAAACACACATTAGAAGATAAAATTTACTTTTTCCTCATTAAGGAATATTAATTAATGGTGGAGGAAATTTAGTACTCAATATGAAAATATAATTTTATCTCTATTTCTTAATAACTATAGTTAACATTTTAGAGACTAGTAATATTTCTATCTGTATGTTCATAAATATATAGATTTTCAAATAAATTCATACTGTGTGTCTAGTTTCATACCCTTTAAGTTACTAATCTATTACAGTCTCTAATATAATATGGTTTAAGAGTATTTATAATTCATTTTCTTTACCACACAAATAGAATGTTGCACCAAGGTCAGCAATATTAATGTCAGTCTTGATATAATCTTGACCCTTTAGCTAAGAACAAACATAATGTCAGAGAAAATAAGAAAGCTTTTTTTTTTTTAAAGTATCACAAGGCCAAAGTGTTTTCTGGATTGACTGATAAATATTTCAATTCATAATAAAAAATATTGATGTACTAAAATAACACCCACTTATATGAATGCTTTCCGAAGAGTGACAGCCAGCCCTAGGGCTCCTCTGAGACAAGCAGTCACAAGCATCTGGGCAGCCTGCCATTCAGTCTAAGGAGCTCAGTTTTCCCAGAAGACAGAGGCGTCTCTACAGTTCATGGTTCCACTCACACTGCCACTGAAGCAATGGAGGCGGACATTTGCCAGCATGGATCCAGACTATACAGGCCTAGGTTCTGCTCTACCTCCCATCCCACCCATTAGTGCCATGCAGTGGTCTTTCTCAATGTCTCTAAGACCCTATTTTCTCCACTGTAAAAAGATGTGTAAAATCCCAATACCTATTAACCAGAAAAACAGAAAAATAATCAATACAAAGCAGTTAGTACAGAGTTGGAATATAATAAACTTTGAATGCATGATATAATCTGAGTGTGCACCCAGGGCTCTAGGCAGTATTCTAGTGACCTCATTAACTTTTTCAAACACTAACAAATATTGAATTTCTTTATGTTCAAATAGTGACTATGTGTTGATCTGGAAGAAAACACTTTAAACTATTAATATCATAAAAAATAATTGACAGTCTTTCTAAAAGGCCTTTAACATGTTATTTCACAAAACAAATGCTAAAAATAATAGGGTAAAGCAACAGAAAGATAAACCTCACTCTTACAGGTATTATCCAATATATTGCCAAATTCTGAACAACAGATTCTGGAGATTTCTTTAGATACTTACACTTTATACGCTCCTTTTTTTCTTTCAGGTATGTATGAGTTTTATAGCAAAAATCAACTTACGTTCTTTGATGAAATTTTTAAATATATTTTATTCTTTTCAACTAAGACTTTTCAGTGATTCTTAACATAATCACAAAGTCAAACTAGAATCGACAATGATGCTGAACCATGGCTTATTTTTCAACTATTCAACCCTGAATTCAATTTTTTAAAATAAATAGTTCTATTCTTCTACCAAATAAAAATATTTTAGTATGTATTTTATGTAAAAGTGATTCATTGTTGATATTTTATTGTTATAAATTTGTAGCACTGTTTTGTTTCCATTGCATTTATTTTTACTGTTAATATTCTATGAGAGATGGTGATGCCAGGTAATTATTAGTTATGATAATGTAACAAAATTCCTTTTTTTAAAATATGTATTTTTATTTGTACAGTGAGTTGTTTTAAAGAAAAACAGTCATCAGTTGTATAATAATATAATAACAATTGGCAATCCATTCCAATATTCATGCCTGGGAAATCCTATGGAGCCTGGCAGGCTATAGGCTGTGGGGTCGTAAAGTCTCAGAAATGACTTAGCAACTAAACAATAATAACAATCACAATAGTATAAAAGTAAGCAATAGTATGAGTACTACTGTGATTCTATGATTAATATAGCAATATTAATGTAATAATAAATCAATATAATAAATATACTGATGGAGCAAACTACTAAATTTGGAAGAAATGAAAATATATGATGCAAAAAAAGAATAAATGTGTTTTTAAAATGTAAAAAACTTTGAATAACTGCCAGAATTTCTCATTCAATAGCTATACACTTTGAAAGTTTTCTAGAGATGTCAACTCTAGCAAAAAAGTAACTAGTAATATACTATTATTAGAGGTGTGTGTTAGTCAGTCAGTCATGTCTGATTCTATGTGATGCCAGGGACTGTAGCCCACCAGGCTTCTCTGTCCATGGGATTTTCCAGGCAAGAATACTGGAGAGGGTTGCCATGCCCACCTCCAGGGGATCTTTCCAACTCAGGAATCGAACCCAGGTCTCCTGCATTGTATGCAGACTCTACCATTTGGGCCACAAGGGAAGAAGCCTCCTTTACTACATATTTTATTTTATAAATGAAAAGATTTAATGTTAGAAAAACAGATTATGTTTATCTGCCTCAGCAATTAGTCAAAAAGCTAAAAATACAATTTAGCAATGCAGAAAAGTGACTCAAAAATAAATTGTAACTGTCACATATTTAAAAGAAAACTTATTTTATTGAAAATAGCAAAGTATCTGTATTGTATAGTTAACATGCATCTTAATATTTTAAAACTATTGCATCTAAGTCAAACAAATGTCTGGAGCATGTCTAATCACTAATATTAAGTGGGAGATCCAACCATTAAAACAAATGACAAATATGTAAGTTATCCAGGGTAATAATCAGTAAGACTGAGCACACAGGGAAACTACTCTTTCTCAACACCCCAGTTTTCTAGAGATGTCCTGAAAAAACTATTTAAATACATGAATAAATAAGTCCATAATAATGCAGAAGAACAGGGGAGATGAATAGACAAGAAATACTGATCTATAAAAGTAGACAGAAAAATGTCAATAAACCAGATAAATATTTAATCTCATAAGTAATTAAAAACATCCAAACTGAAACATCAACAACGTGCCTTTCATTAACTAAATTTCAGAGCTTATATCAAGAAGCTGTTCTGTGAGGTGAGTGCAACAATGCATACCCTCACACAGGGCATGCTGCTGCTGCTAAGTCGCTTCAGTCGTGACCGACTCTGTGCGACCCCATAGACGGCAGCCCACCAGGCTCCCCCATCCCTGTGATTCTCCAGGCAAGAACACTGGAATGGGCTGCATATTTGAGTACAAATTGTCACAAGTGAAATGGAAACTAAATTACCAATATGTGTTCAAAGTTTTCACATTTTTTAATGGGAATATAATAAGTTTTGGGTCATCAAGTTAGTGAAACCAATATTAAAAACTTTCAAAGTGTATAACTATTGAATGAGAAATTCTGAATTCCCTATATGATTATATAAACTATGATTATAATAAGAATGCAATAAATTATGGGCAGAAGAGTTAGCTTCAAGGATTTCATCACAAAATTGCTTATTATAGTATAATATTCAGAAAGAAACTATATGTCCAGAACAAGGAGATTGCTGAATTAAATCATGCTTTATTACTTCTATGATTGGTACTACCACTAACACCAACAATGATACATTGTATTGAAATGATACATATATTGTATTATTGTAAATAATAGTATTTACTAAGCATTCATGTAAATCAGGCAATATTCTAAGTTCCTTTTATGCATTATATCATCTTATCCTTAAGAAACTCTATGAAGTTTTATTAGGATTGTTTTTATTCCTATATATAAAAAATAGGAATAAAAACAATCCTAATAAAACAGAAAGAGGCTTCCCTTGTGGCATTTGTGGTAAGGAACCTGCCTGCCAATACAGGAGATGTAATAGACAAGGGTTTGATCCCTGGGTCGGGAAGATCCCCTGGAGGAGAGCATGGCAACACACTCCAGTATTCTTGCTGGAGAATCTCATGGACAGAGGAGCCTGATGGGCTATCGTCCACAGGGTTGCAAAGGGTTGGACATGACTTAAACAACTTAGTACACACACACACATACATATAAAAGGAAACAACAGTTCTGAACTCATCAGTATTTTTAACCAGTACATGGAACACTCCCCTAGTACCTGCCATCTGCCTTACAGGGCTTCTTAAACATTAGGTCTCCTGAAGCCATGACTATTTTCTCTTCACAGATTCTTTTCAAATTTTTAATTTATATGGGAGTATAGTTGATTACAGAGAAGGCGATGGCACCCCACTCCAGTACTCTTGCCTGGAAAATCCCATGGACAGAGGAGCCTGGTGGGCTGCAGTCCGTGGGGTTGCTGGGAGTCGGACACAACTGAGCGACTTCACTTTGACTTTTCCCTTTCATGCATTGGAGAAGGAAATGGCAACCCACTCCAGTGTTCTTGCCTGGAGAATCCCAGGGACGGGAGAGCCTGAAGCAACTTAGCAGCAGCAGCAGCAGCATAGTTAATTAAAAATCTTGTGATAGCTTCAGGTGTACAGCAAAGTGATTCACTTATATATCTCTTCACGTGTCTAAGTACATTACCTACTCAATGAACGTGTGAAGAAGAAGAGAAGAATCAAGAACAAAAATAGAAAATGAGAGAGAGAGAGAGGGGAAGGACAGTGAGTACAAATGAAAGAGGGAAAGTGGAAGAAAAGAAAGGACAAGGAAAGAAAAAAAAGAGAGAGGGGTAGGGAGAGCAGAAGTGAGAGAAAAAGAGTGAGATTAAAACACAAATCTGCAGATTATGGAAATTATGCTTTAATAATCACAAAAAGAAGCAAATAGTTTCTTGCCATTCTAATTAGAAGCAGAGGCATAACAACTTTTAATCTACCAATAAATAGAATAATAATTTTTAGCAGCTCAATTGTAACTTTATAATACAACTTATGCAAACTCAGTAAAGGAATAATTCAATATTAGAGGAATAGGTTAATTTGAGGAAACAAATTTATACAGGTGCTTCAGTTTATGGTGTAATCTTTTGAGAATCATGGAATTTTATATTTGTGTGTGTATGTAGTTACTATTTAATAGAGGTGTACTAAAATATAGAAATACATGCTTACAATTAAACAAATAGGGAAAGTTTAATTATAATATTAAAAATTGTTAAGGTTAGAGAGACTATGGTATGGAGAAAGATCTTGAATATACCTTGATTTGGTCTCTAATTATGTAAAAATATTTTAGAGAATAATGATATTTTAAAGACATATAGGATGTTAGCAATTTATCTAGTCCAACTCTCTTTTTAATGCTCATATAAGTTATTACTCCTTAGCCACATGGACGATGAATTAGGACATTAATCTATTCCAATATACTATTATTTCCAACACATTCCTCTACCTCAACAATTATTCTCTAAGTTATAAGTTTTAATGACTCTTTAGAAATAGGCATCTCTCATAGATAATTATTGTTCACCATTTGCCTAAAATCCAAAGGAATATCTTCCAACCCTTGAGTAATTAAAAATGACAATAAAAATATTTATTTTATGACTCATTTAGAATATTCCAAACACATTCTTTGAACAGAAACAATGTTTGTTTACAAACATAAGATTTGAAATAAAATAATCATTTTCAGCATGGTCTCTAGGAAAATACATTTCTGTTTTACTAAAGTTTCCAAGGATATAAACTGCTACCCATCAGATTTTAGCAGATACATAATATTATTCTCCATCACATGTGATTGGCACAGTTATGTACTATAATAAAATCTGTCACTGTGGCAATTTTTTTTTGATTTGACAGTTTTCTTAAAAAAAAATTCTTTCTCTGGAAACCAATTAAAACTTGATTTCCCTCCCTCCATCACCACTATATTCCTCTATTTTCTCTCTTCATAGCATTTTAGTTAATTGAGCACTCCCTGTTATTTTTTTTTTTTTTTCCTAGCAGTAGTAATTTGACAACACAAAGCAATTAAAAACCTGGGAACAATTCTTCCTATAAACCACTCCCTGCCTTCTATTAGCCAATGCTTGTGCTAATGTGACAGGTATGTCATATGGGACTGACATGTCATGTCCACTGCATCAGTGTTTCACTTAGTTGTTGGATAAATTTTAAGGATTAAATATGAGGGGAAATTCTCTATTATTGGAAATGACATAAAGGAAAGTGTCATACTATTTGACAATAAACATGAAATTCTTATATTGTCAATAGGTCTATGTTTAGAAATTCAAAAACCTAAGTTAAAAATAAAAACAGAAAGAGATGGTTGGGAAAGAAAAACAAAGAGACCGCTAATTATCTTGGCAAACTACATTTTAAGAGTGCTATCAAGAGTAGATATCAGTAGAATCAATGTGATTCAGATGGTTCTCTTTATAGTAATTAATTTTTGTTGCTTAAATGTATACCTTTTCAAAATATGTTGAAACATAAATTTAAGGTTTTTGGTGAGACACTTTAAATTATCTCAGTATTCAGATAACAGTACTTTCTTGTGAAATATAAATTACTAATGTCTGTTGATTAAGAATGCTGTAAAATACCTAACAGTGCTTAAATGCAGTATTTTGGTTTTGTTTCTGTTGAACTATTTTCCCTCTAAATGTGGTTTCTCAGCTACAGAATAATAGGGTTCAGCTATTTGGTCTGCCCTCTTAGTGCAGTAGGCAGCACGTCAGTCTCATAATCTGAAGGTGCTGAGTTCGAACCTCAGGAAGGGCAGATCATTCTTTTGGGGATTCCCTGGTGGCTTAGACAGTAAAGAGTCTGCCTGCAATGTGGGAGACTTGGGTTTGATCCCTGGGTCTGGAAGATCCCCCAGAGAAGGAAATGGCAACCCACTCCAGTATTCTTGCCTGGAAAATCCCATGGATGGAGGACTCTGGCAGGGTATAGTCCATTGGGTCACAAAGAGTCAAACACAACTGAGTGACTTCACTTTTTCATTTGGTCTTAGCCTATGACATAATGTCTCTTATACAGACTCAATTATCTGATTTTAAGATCACTGAAAAATTAACACTAGAAAGTAAACAATCTTTTTCTAGAAATTTGTATTTTAAGACTGCTGCCTAACTAAACCTAAAATGATTTTATATAATGCACCATTTAGGAAATATGTTTTATTCATCAAATAAAAATTCACTGAGTAACCATTATGTGCAATGCACAGGCCTCAAAACAATACCAATAAAGACCAGAGTTCAGACTCCTCATGAAACTTTCCCGGTCTTTTTCTTTCAGTTTCTATCAAATATTTCCTATTGCTTCCATTTGCATGACCATGCTGAAGTAGAGCCACATTATGAAAAACATAAATTGCTCAGGTAGCATTTTGATCAAACTATATTGCTTATATAATTCCCCTGGTAAAATGAAAATTCTTTTAGAATAATTACTTAAGGAAAATCTGAAATTTAAAAAAATGAGTATATTCAGTTCTCTAGAAAAATTGCATTTAAATTTTTTCTAATAATTAGTTTTATAATAGAGTAAAAACTCTTTTGCAAAAGACACATAAGATTCTCAAACTGACTGAATTCTGTGTAAAACTGCACAGTGAAAGAAAACCAGTATTTTTTTTTAAATCTGTCTTAAAAGTAGACTGTTTAATTGAAGTTACTTGTGTGTGATGTTTAAAAGGTTAAAAAAGAAGCCAAACTGAAATGATTAGAAACAGTATTTATAGTTTAAGTTACAGCCAAAAAGCCACCCAACCTTCTTTTATAGTAAAGATCATTGTTATGCCAGAAAGAATAAAATAAACTCCTTCTCATTTCAGGTAACTGTTTGATATGAATTCCTTTTATACAGAATTAGTTTGAAATTTCATTTATATACATCATGATTTACCACACTGTTAAATATCTACTGAAAGTTTACCATATTCCTATCACTAACACAGAGACGGGGGTATGGCCATGATTGAAAAGAATTCACCATTATCATGAAGCATTCATTCTGCATGGTAAAGGACACAATAAGCAAAAAGCACAGGTAATAGATCAGTTAGTAATAAGCACACACACAAAAAGTACAGTGGGTAAAGAGAGACAGTATGCAGATACTCTATTAGAAAGGGTGACGGTCATTCCCTCAGAGGGAATTTCAACAAAAACTTCACTGAAATGAGAGATTAGTCTATTAAAATTTTTAGAGAGAAACTGTGGAAAAAGGCAAAAAGCCAAGGCAAAGGCTCATAATGTGAAGCCTCTTTATGCTGAAAGTTCCCACTCTAGGAATTTAATTGGTAAAACGGTTTAGTTTGGTGGAAAATTGTTTAATTAAATATCTGTAGAAGTAGATATAAAGCAAACCCTGACTTTGTTTACCTGCTAAAATATTTCATCTGAAAAGGTAATTGACAATAGTAAGTAAAGTGGCTCAGTCGTGTCCAACTCTTTGCGACCCCATGGACTGTAGCCCACCAGGATTCTCCATCCATGGGATTTCCCAGGCAAGAGTACTGGAGTGGGTTGCCATTTCCTTCTCCAGGGGATCTTCCTGACCCAGGGATGGAACTCAGGTCTCCTGCATTATAGGCAGATGCTTTACCATCTGAGCCACCAGGGAAGTCAATCGACGATAGTCTTTCATAAATAATTTTAATGTTAAGTGATAACATACATTTCTAACACAATCATGTTTGCACTGCAATGTAAGGTCTGTGAGCACAAAGATTTTGTTATCTGTGTTGTTGACAAAACTTGTAGTGTTTTAAATGCTATTACATTGGAAATGATCAAGAAATACATAATGTAAATTAAGAAATCATTGTGCATTATTTTTCACAAAATATTTATCTTCATATAAATACTGTGTCAATATAGTTTTTCCTAACTTCTTTTGATAGCATTCATTACCATAATTGACTATTCAATTGCCTAGTCAATTTATTGGTAAGTACAGATATATTCTCTGTATCAAAAGATGCATCCCACTGAATCAACTGATATAATGTTAATATATGAGATTTTTCATCCTAATAAAAGTTTGAGGGAAAAAAATTCAATAATTATTGATTAAATGTGACTCGTTTTGCATTTCCAATAAATGGCCAAATTGAAAAAAAAATTGTCCTAATTTTCTCATTCTACATGTCACAAGTACACCCAAACTGCCATACAGTTTTAAGGAAAAGATCTGGTATAAAAAGCCAAAGAAGCTGAAATAATGAAGTCATGTCATCAGTAAGATCTGTTTGCATTGAGGCATTTATAAGTTGTGTTTAACTGTGACATACATGTTCTTCCACATTTTGTAGATGAGCCATATTACCTCTCTTCATCTCAACTTTAACTACCTAACTGTAAATGCAAATTTCTCAGCAGAATCAGAACTGTTTGTTTCCTCAGGAGGATTTATAATGGTAACAGTAATTTAACATACAGCTTTTGGTTCCTAGATCACAGACATGCCCATAGCACAGGTGTGGACCACCAAGCAACAGTATTAGTAATGATAATTTAATGATTCCTGATTTATTTTCCCTCTTAAAATGGAGCTCTTATTAAATACAATTAGTTGTTAACTGTCATTCCCCATTGCTTCTGGAAGAGTCATAGTCAATATTGTTTCTGGAGAATGGCCCTAATCATTGGCAGTAAGGCTTTAAACAACCCATGACTATTGTAGGCAGACTGAAAAATTCATAGCACCTGAGAAGCCATCACTTAGAGTAATTGCACATAAAGATAGGCTGGTTTTCCCAAGAGGTAGTGCAAAGTCTTTTTTCCACTTATGCGCTGTACCAGGTCAAAAATGAGTAAAGGTAGTAGAAACAGTTGGAAACAGCAATTACAGGGATGGGAACCATTTTAAGGATATATATTTTATATATTGTTTTAAATACTTTACATATATAACTTTGCTTAATCTTCAAAACAACTCTACATGTGGATGTTACTATTATCCCTGTTTTACAGATGCCCAAAGTAAAGCACAGAGAGATGAGGTAGCTTGCTCAGGCTGTCCAGAAAGAGATAGGACATTTGAAAAAAAAAAAAAAAAGTAAAGATAAGGCATCTAACTCATACACTCATTGTAACAGAAAGGACACTGAGATAAAGATTCTCAGAGGACTAGAGTACAATGCAACAGGTCCCAAGGGCTTGAAAATTTTTAAAAATTAAGAACACACAACTTTACTGGGACTTCCTTGTTGAGAAAATGCTAAAAGAGTTTAGTTTTATTGAAAGTAAGTTAAATAAATAAAAATCACTGACCATTTACTGAGCAGTAGGTTGCAAGAACTGTCTAAAATAATGAGTTTATAAATATTATAGAGACTTTATAAAGATTATGACATTTACATCATGAACATTCACATTGTTGAAGAGTTTAAAATCCTGTGGTAAAGAAACATATAAGAAAACAATTATAACTCAACATAACAATTGCTCTGATGGATGAATACAAAAAGCATGAGAGGAGCAGAAAGAAGAATAATCCAATATACCTTTCCTATGAAGGAAAAACATTTAGAGCTATTGGCTTCAGCATAAACTTTGCATGTGAGCAATGGTGGAAGGTATTGCAGGCCGAAAGGACATTGTGGGGATGGGCGACAGGGAATGAAAAAGGCATATTCAAAGAGTTTTAGATATATTCTAGTTATCATTCAGGACTTACCCTAAACTTGGGAAGTTATGGAAGATTTTGCTGGATAGATAACATGCAAAGCAATTTAAGTTACAGAGAGGCATTAATAAATTCTGTACCTGACAGTCTGGTCACAAAATAATGAGCCCATATTGTTTAATATAAAAAAACTGCAACGTCTATCCACTTTTATTCAATCTGGCTGATTCAATGATGGGAAAAAAAAAAAACAGAAAGTGCAAAATTTAATTAAAATCTGTTAATGAACAAACTTCAAGAGGAAGAAAAAAATAATGATGCAGGTGTGGTGTGGAAAAAGCCTCTGAAATATATAAGCATTTACATCCTGAATTCCTACAACATCTATTATTTTTCTATTTTTGGCACATAAGATCAAAGTGTACATACACTGAATCCCACTTGACTATCTTCTATATCTACTTTTTGTCTCAACTTCTTTAAATAACACCTTTATTAATTTCTTTCAATTCTATCATTTATTTTTGTTACTGATTTTATGGAATCTATCCTCCTTTGTGCCCCTTGTAATTTAGTCTTCATTCCTCAAATGATTGTGTCTTTTTCTTCTATTTATCTCCTGAGCTCTGCATGTTTATATTTACCATCTTAAAATTTGGCCATACTATTAAGAATTTTTGTATATGTGTTTTCTGGTCTTACTTCATAGGAATAATTACACCTTTCAATATTTTACATTTTATTATGTCTCTACTTTGTGGCAGTATCTTTTTAATGAATTTTGCTAGTTTCCAAACCCTCTTCTAAATTCTCATAACAATTTTGGTATGTGTGTGTGTGTGTGTGTTTTAGCTCTTTCTGGATGGTTTCTTCTAATTTCTGCTTTGTTTTTGTGTAAATATGTATATGTATGGTTGTGCTGTATGTTTCTGTCTTCTCCTTATTGAATATATGTTCTTTGGGGGTATGTATTAATTTATTTATCTAATATTTATGTCACATGTAGGCTATCCAATATATACTTCTAAATCATAAAAAAAAAAAGTCAATGTGTTTTTGACTCTCTACTACATATTCAGTTGCACACAAGTCATTGAGGATACAAAGCCATAAAAATTACAGGGTAAGTTTTGAGTAACAATATATTTGAAGAAATTAGAATAAACACACAAAATTGTTATGACTATTAGTAAAGTTAGAATAATAAGGATAGACAATACACGGGATTTATGGAGCCATATTCGTAAATAATTCTATTTTTTAAAACACTATACTAAACATTATAATATACATCCTAGAAAAATATTTTACATGGTGAAAGCTGAAAAATCTACTTGCTTCTGTAGCTTCTAACTGCCCTTATATCTATTTTTTCTCTTCTTTAATATGGCATAAATTGAACACTTTACAAAAAGACATCGCATATAAATGTCACTACTATATAAGAAGTTAAGACAGTATACCAGACTGAATAACCACATTTATATATTATGACAATGAGTTCAGGTCATTTTATAACATTTGCTGTATTACTGGACATTTCTGAAGCACTGCGTTGAGAGATTGGCAGGGAAATTAATGTCCTTAAGCAATTTACCTGAATGTTTGATAGTGAAATGTCACGAGAGTCAAGCTTCAGTGTATCTCAAAGCTAAGATATCACTCTGGAGAGGAAGCTATGGTGTCAGGTGAGTCGTTAATTGAATGTCCACTTTCTTCAACAGATCCTTTATGATGGAAAGGAAAGAATACCACTCAATGAAATTTGGACAGCTTCAAAAGTACAATAAAGAAAAATGAACAATTTTAAAGTTTCAAACTTCTATGGAATTAAAGCTAAAATAAAAGATGAGGTCTTCTTATCATGGACTAATGTATGATTATTCAATTAGAGATGCAAGAGAGCTATGATTATAGGATTCATCTCTGAAATGCATACTCTCCTTGAGATGAAAACTTGTTTCACATTAGTCTGGTACCACCTTGTATCACCATGAAATGTTCAGTTCAGTTCAGTTCCTCAGTCATGTCTGACTCTTTGTGACCCCATGAATTGCAGCATGCCAGGCCTCCCTGTCCATCACCAACTCCCAGAGTTCACTCAAACTCACGTCCATTGAGTCAGTGATGCCATCCAGCCATCTCATCCTCTGTCGTCCCCTTCTCCTCCTGCCCCCAATCCCTCCCAGGATCAGAGTATTTTCCAATGAGTTGTTCAAGAGGATGCTGTTAAATGAGTTCATGGCATTAATACTATATACGCTTATATTTTTTTTTTGGTATATACTGAAATACACATTTTTCATTCTCAAGTAGAAGTATTACCAGCTGGTTTAGAAACTTTGATTGATTAAACTTTATGAAATGTGTTGAATCTCATTTGACGGGTCTGCTGATGACAGTTAACGGCATCATTTGTTCTCAAAATAATCTAGATATAACAACCACTTACGTTTTGAACAAAAAAAAATCATGGTTTAAAGGTCTCTATTTTCTGTTTATCTCTCCCTTCTCTCTATTCCTTCCTCCCTCAAAAAGTGATAGTCTATTTTAATTATGTGTGTGTGTGTGTGTGTGTGAGTGCATGTATTCAGTTGCTCAGTCATGTCTGACTTTTGCTTCTCCATGGATGTAACCTAACAGGCTCCTCTGTCCATGGAATTTTCCAGGTAAGAATGTTGGAGCAGGTTTCCATTTCCTGCTCCAGGGATCTTCCCTACCCAGGGATCAAACCTGCATCACTTGTGTCTCCTACTAGCTTATGATTATGCAAGTAACAGATCTGTAGCAAAATGGAAAGGACATAGATGCTCTGGTTTCAGTTTCCTTGTCTACTGCCTACATAACCCTCTACTTTGTAAGGAATACTAGAATGCTACCTGTGCAATGCAGGGAAAATGTTCTCTTTCTTAACCAGATACTATAAAACCTTGCTGTTATTAGAACAAACAAACAAAAATGCTATTTTCAACCAAATAATTAAAACTTAAAAATTAACTAAAAATTAGATATAAGACAAAACCAATAAAGAAATATTAGAAAACAAACAATACATTAGAAATATTTACAACACAAGTTACACACAGAATTATTAAAAGACAGAATGTGCTTTTTACAAATTGATAAGAAAATGGCTACCCACACAAGAGCAAAACAATGAGCAAAATATACAACTCAGCAATTCACAGCAGAGAAGATTCCAATGACCAACAAGCATTAAAATCATGCTTAAATTCAATAACAGGAAATACAAATTATTAAATTAAAAATGATTGATAACTTTTTAACCCAATTGGAAACATTTAAAAAGAACTGACTTTTGAGTTTATATAGGGAAAGGTACTTTATTATATAGTGTTGGCAGAACTATAATTTGTTACATTTTAAAACAAAATCTGCCAGTATCTACGGAAAAAAGAAAATTACACATTTCTGTAGACCAGTAAAACCACTGTGAGAACCTATCACATATATAAAACTATATATACTGACCTCTGCTCTGACATGATAGAGAAACAGAGACTGGATTTAATTTCTTTCTTTTTTTTTTTTTCTCTACCACTACACACATATATTGGAGAAGGCAATGGCACCCCACTCCAGTATTCTTGCCTGGAGAGTCCCATGGATGGAGGAGCCTGGTAGGCTGTAGTCCATGGGGTCGCTAAGAGTCGGACACGACTGAGCGACTTCCCTTTCACTTTTCATTTTCATGCATCGGAGAGGGAAATGGCAACCCACTCCAGTGTTTATGCCTGGAGAATCCCTGGGACAGGGGAGCCTGGTGGGCTTCCGTCTGTGGGGTCGCACAGAGTTGGACACGACTGAAGCGACTTAGCAGCAGCAGCAGCAGCAGCACACACATATATACACACACATATACACACAAATCTATCAAAAAATAAAATAACCCACATTAAACAACCTTATTCAAAGCACCAGATATGACACAACAAAGGACAATGATCCCTGAGAGAAAAGAAAACAAGATAAACCCAATTTAATTATTTTCACAGTTTATTGCCTTGAGAAAATGCCCAAGACAGTGCAAGGAGCTGGAATTCAGTCACACTCCCTGATGAAAAAGATAGAGCTGAGTATCCATGGAGACGAAGGAAGGGCAAAGCACAGAAGGAAGCTACACTGAAAACTCCAGATATCTGCAGATATCTTAACTAAATAGTATATTTTTGATCACACAAGTATTAAGGAAACTACGCAAAACCAGAGAAAGCACAGAAGGAAGCTACACAGAGAACTCCAGATATCTGCAAATATTTTAACTAAATCAATAGATGTTTGATCAGCAGAAGTATTAAGGAAACTACTCAAGACCAGGAAAAGAACCATCCAAAAGAATTGCAGGGAAATTTACATAGGAAATGAAATAGTACCTGTTTGATTCAGTAAGATTGGACAATTTCATAATTCATGGAGCATGGGGTACAGTACTCAGAAAAGTTTTGCTTAGAAAACTTTAAAAAGCAAAATGGAGGGACTTGCCTGGCAGTCCACTGGTTAAGACTCCGTGCTTCCAATGCAGGGAGTGTGGGTTCCATCCCAGAGGACTAAGATCCCACCTGCTGCACAACACAGTCAAAAAGTTATTTTTTCTAAAAGAAAAAGCAGAATGGAAAAAATAAAAACTATGTTTAAGTTACACAACTGTGTCCCAAAACAAAGTTACACAGCAAGGTGACATCATGTCATTTGGCATTCAATAAACATTATTAGACATGTAAAGAAGCATGAGAATATGACCCATAATAAGAAAAATACATCAATCAAAACTGACCAAGAACTGATACAGATGTTAGAATTAGCAGAAAAGGACACTAAAGCAGTCACAGCTGTAGTCCATATATTGTAAATGTTAAGAGACATTAAAAATATAGAAAAGACTATAAGTTCTTATATGACTTATATGTTCTTATGACATATGTGTTCTTATATGTTCTTATATGACTTATATGTTCTTATATGACTTATACGTTCTATATGACTTATGTTCCCAAAAGTCACTCACTACCAAGGTCTCCAGATCTTTGAAGGGAAATTATTAAACAATATATCTATTAAGTTAGATCTTCACTGATATACCAACCAGTATATAATATACACAGAATCATAGCCACTGGTCTCACTTTTAAAGTGCATGACTTGCCATCAACATCATGTCAGTTGCATTCACTTTTCTATGCAAAATAAAGGGCTAATGCCGCATAGTGAGAAGGTGTGCCTGATCACAGAAAATTTGGAAGTTTTCAGCAATTCCAAGAGGCAGAGGAGACTGGAGACAAATAGAATTTAAGGTAGAAATGAAACTGAGAAAAATAAAGAGTTTTGAACCTTGCCTGGTAATGGAAACTCTGTAGAGAATCTATATGATTATCATTAAGTCCTCAAATGTCAGAATTTGGTAATTATATTTGTCAAAGGAAAATAAAAATCTGACTGTAGACTTCCCAGGATTGAGGTCTAGGGGAAAGCTACATAGAATTATATTTCTGTTTGACTATCTGTAGGAATTACATCTATTAAATAATGAATCATAAATACTCATATAATCAAACAGCATAACACTAAGCAGGTGCCATTTATGATGTCAAGTAAAACATTTGAGAATGAGAATTACTGTTCATTTAGACTCAAAACTGATACCCAAAGATGCACCTAAACTCAGGAAACAATGTAATCTCTTGATAATTTCTTAAATTAATCCTGTTGCTTTAGAAAACCTGTTTGATGACTGAGTTGTGATTTCGTTTCCATCTGCCTTGTATTAACCCATAATAGGTATGGCCTCAAAGTATGCTAATAAGGGCAAACTCTGTTCCTAAAATGATATAGTAGTCATATCATTGTAAAAAGTCTTAAAAGGTCAATAAAATTCTACAGGTTAATATCACACTGTCTTTTTTGTAAGTAGATTTATCTTCCATATTAGAGAAATAATGGAAGTATATTCAGAGTTGACTCTCAGTAAGTACTTATTCCATTGAATTAAACTAATAAAATTGATCCACTTTTGTGAGAAAAATTTAATAAATAATACAGAAATGTTTACTGATAGTTGATTGTTCTATTTAAAAAATACTGTGTATAATTTGGTTATGCTATGATCCAAGGTTTCTACTTCCTAAATACCAACCAACAATTTGTTTTCAGGTAGTTGGTTATTACTTAATAAGAATTTATAAAAAGCTAAGTAAAAGTATCAAGTAAAAAATTTAAAAAAAATAGAAAAGACTAAATGAAACTTTTAAAGATCAAAATTACATTGTTTGAGAAGAAAATATACTTAGAGGGATTAATGGTGCATTAGCCACTAAAAAGAAAAGTGGATAGCAACAGCAATAGAAACTATGTACAATAAAACATATGGGCTGGTGCTCAAGTGGTATAGAATCTGCCTGCAATGTAGGAGACCTGGGTTCAATGCCTGGGTTGGGAATCTCTCCTGCAGGAGGGAATGGCTGCCCACTCCAGTATTCTTGCTTGGGAAACCCTATGGACAGAGGAGTCTGGCAGGCTATAGTTCATGAGGCTGCAAAGAGTCAGACACTACTAAGCAACTAATATATCACTTTCAGACATTAAAAAGAAAAGTGGATAGCAATAGCAATAGAAACTAAAACAGGGAAAAAAGAATTTAGTATAAGTGGGAGACCTAATGTGTTACGACCCATGTAAAGAATTTGTAATATATATCAGTTTAGGATATGGAAAATATATCAATTTACAGAAATAGCTTAAATGAGGCATTCTCTATTATCACGTAACAAAACTACCTATGACCTACTTCCCATCACCTTCCTTATGACCCACAGGAGGCAGCTTTTACTCTGTGCTTGAAATTATGCTATCCTTTTACACCACAGGTCAGAATGAGAAACTACCTATAGCCTATCACAAGAATTAACTATGAGAATGTTGTTTGGGTCTTTAATTAAACTTTTTAGGGCAGATTTTGGTTCATAGCAAAATTGAGTAAAAGGTATTGAGTTTCCATATCCTCCCTGTCTCTCCAACCACACATAAAACCCCACCATCAACCTACCATCAGAGTGGTCATTTGTTACAATGGCTGAACTCACTTTGACACATCTGGGATTTTTATTAAGGAGTGTTTTCTCTAAAAGCATGCACAGGATACATTAGTTTCAGAACAAACAGTAAATTTGCTTCTCTGAAGCAGTGGATTAGTTTGACATTTTTGTATCATTAACCATTGGTTTTTGTGTTTCTGTTTTAACTAATAAATTGGCCACTCGATCTGTCCAATCTCAAAAGTCTCTCAACATGTGTTTTATAAATTAATTTTAATTCTCCTACATTTTATTACTCCCCACCTTTAATTTCTCTTACCTATGAGATATTCATTTAGATATCCTTTAAAACCTTTGCAATTCTGGCATTTTTGTCATATTAATCTCTTGGAACAAGGGATACAAAATATTTAAATTTAGTTTCTTTTCATCTGAGGGACAGAAAAAAGTATCAAATGATACAATTTATTCTGTATTAAATTTCAGAACAATCTCTCTACTAGCAGGAGATACAAAATTTGAAATGCTTGTTACAAAAGACATTTCATTTGCATGGATGAAAATAATTAGGAAGCAACAGTGACACCTGTGGGGGATGATACATAAACATATTACCTAAATTATGCCCAGTGTGTTTACTTAGTGGGGCTTTATGTAACAAGTACATGTGGGCACAATGATTATATGTTAACCTGTATAATTAAGAAAGTGATTTGCTTAACAAGTAATTTGTAATAAAATGCCTAGCCAGTAATCATAAGCACAAGCCATATGTTTTTAAATATGACCCAAACATTTGCATAGTGTTTATGTACAATAAATTAAAGCAAAATGAAAAATCTGCTGACAAGAAATAAGTAGCAATAAGGGTAGAGCAATGTATTAAATCCTTCATTCTGGATCATTTAGGTAATGTTCCATTCATTTTAGATTCATGAGTAGAAGCCTTTACAGATTGGGCATGCATACCATAAATCTGGAGTTATCCATTATTAGGTGGCGTTTTGCTGTTTGCAGTTGTACATGTTTACTTTGTGCATAATTAACTGCATAATAGCTGTCTGTGTTTTGCACTGAATTTACACTCAGGCTCTCGTCAAAACAAATGACTCCAGAAAGTAGGATGCTTCCATTCAGTTCCCTGCAATCTGCACTTCCTAATACAGGTTTACAGAAATGGTTTTGATTGTGACTCTCGGTATCCTAACGCCTTCAGCAGCTAATGTGTGTGTTGGAGCTTAACTTATTAAACTCCTAGATACATAAAGAGTATGGATGGGTGGAGACAGGAGGAAGCAGAGCACACCTAAGAAGAGCCAAGAAAGAAATTTCCATGAAAATAACAAGCACAGTGTCTAGTTGGACAGGCAAGTGATCACTGAGCAGCATAAAACAATGGATCAACATACATCCCAGGAGTTCTTTTGCATATACGATTGTGACGGCCAAATTAACCATCTGAGAGAGGGTAGAGTCTGAAAATGGGCTGTCAGAAGAACCAACAAGATACATTCCAATCACCCATTTTGTTTACAGCCAGATAAACTCAGAAGGATAAATTACCAAATTAAATTAATCAACAAGAAACTGGTATAATTAAATAACAAAGAATAAGAGAAGTAAAAGGGATAAAATAAAAGATAATAGAGACTGAATTTTATTGATTATGACTACTTGTTGACACAGTAGTTGATAAACTTTTTAAAAGCATGATTTATGAGGCTGTATATGTGCTTGCTTCGGCAGCACATATACTAAAATTGGAACAATACAGAGAAGATTAGCATGGCCCCTGTGCAAGGATGACACGCAAATTCGTGAAGCGTTCCATATTTTTTGACTTTTCACTCTCATGCATTGGAGGAGGAAATGGCAACCCACTCCAGTGTTGCTGCCTGGAGAATCCCATGGACAGAGGAGCCTGGTGGGCTGTGGTCTATGGGGTCGCACAGAGTCGGACACGACTGAAGCGACTTAGCAGCAGCAGCAGCATATATTCTATTGAAAGTAGTCTCACTGTGTTCTTAATCAAAAGTTAAATGAAACATTTACAGAACAAAAATTTTATTTATCTCTAGAAGTGGTCATTTCCGGGGAAAGAAAAGAGGGAGATTTAAAATGGCTTAACCAGTTCTCCAAGTTGTATTTGTAAGGTTATTATTATTATTTTGATGACAAAGGGTGAATTGTTTGAACTGGAACTTTGAAACAAAGATGTGTTAAGTAGTAATTTTCCTTGTTTCAGAATCCAAAATGTCATTTAAGGATGTAAGCATAAATAATATGTCATATGTATAATACATGACTCTCAGAAATATTCATCATCAAAATTATAATTCCACATTATCTGCTTCTACTTTAAGTATTTACTTATCTTTATAGAAAAGCATTTTATGCATTTAACAATATTTTCTTATTTTACTATTATCCAAAATCTCTAAAGATGCTATTCTCTGCATGTTATTTCTTAAAATTATTAAGCTTCACATAATGCATCCAAGTAATTACTTTTCAAAACACTCTGAAGCAATATTTTGGTTGCAAAATTAAGTATTTCAAAGAATCAGCTCAGAAAATAAAAATTAAGAATGACTTCATTGCGATTCTGGCAAGAAGATGGCGTAATTCAAACAGAATTTCTAGGACCACACTCTACCACTGCTACACTTGGAACACAGTGATTTTATATAAATAAATACATGCATAATGATATTATAAATATATAATGCATACAATGTATAAATAAATAAATGTGTAATATATATCAAGTGCCTTGATAGAATTCTGTGGACCAGAACCAGATTAGAAATCCACATGCATATCAATACACAGAGACATAAACTATGCTCACAGACAAGATGCTTTGGTATCACAAAGACACCAAAACTATCCATTTTTTCAATGTCACTCTGATAAGAGAAAATTCTCAACACAGCTTTACATGGAAACTTGGCAAGTGGCACTCAGTTAACATAGAAGACATAAACAAAAGTACATAAGACCATTTAAAAAAAAAGTGAAAGATATTATAAAGGTCATAGTAATTATTCATGTGGCGTCCACCACAACACACTACCTTTTGTCGTGCTGGGCTCTGCTAGCCCTGCTGGCCTTTGCAACCAAACTGATGTGACTTGTGCTGGGTCCAGCCTGGTGAGCAGTCAGGGGTTTTCCCCAGCTGAGGTGGCCCTGTCTCAGCCCTGGCTCTCATGTGATATTCACAAGTCTGTGCCTCACTCCGAAGGAGTTTTCACCAAAGCCTCTGTGGTGGCTGACTTGGCCGATATGGAAAGCCCACTCGCTCAGCATTCAATTACCCTAGTCTTCTCTATAGGGAATGAAAGAACTTCTAAGTCTCTCAATGTGAAATGAGGTCCTAGCAGCTTCAGAAAAACTAAAAACAACCAACACCTGAGCAAACTGGTGTCTGGTTGGAATGAAAGAACGTCTAAGGGTCTCAACCAAAGGACATTCTAGAAGCTTCAGGAAAACTAAACAGCCAACACCTGAGCTATTGGTCTTTGGTTGGAAGGGTTAGGAGAAGTGTTGGCTGAAGGAGGAGGGGCTCAGCTGAAGAGTGTTAAGAACAGTTTTAACTACTAATGCAGTGCATATTTGCAGCAAGCCTGCAAGTTTGCTTCAAGAGGGCATATCCCAGATGAGAGCAGGGAACTGAAAGCAGCCTTTGAGTCAAAGTATCAATTTTATTCATGGGTTTAAAGTCTCATGACTCAGTGCCCGCTGCCCGGGGGCTGTAGTGACCGCGCCGGTCCTACTGGGGGGCTGCCCACGCCAAGGACCTGCCTCTGTGGTCTCCGCCGCCGCCCAGTTTCCCTGGCAACAACATCCCCCCCAAAAAAAAAAAATAAATAAAGTCTCAGCTACAGTGCACTTCTTAGATTATCTACTACTTCACCTTCTCTGAGATGTCTTTCAGTCTACACCTGTTTAGTCCTATCTTACCTACCCCACTTCTCACCAAAATTCCCTGGGAAGAAACCAAGTTTCATTTCTCATCTCTGTGCAAGTTAGTCTTTAAGAATAAGAGTAAGCTCGGTGGCAAAGATGTGATGGAACATGGGATGCAGAAGAGCAGAAGATCGGAGAACTGGAAGCTCAGTTAGGAAGTATATAAAACATACTGCACTTATTTACATTAATTTCCAATGCCCTCCTCTAGTGAACGTAAATACTCTAAAAACATTGCATTTTTACAATACTTTAGATACGGTTGTTCATATATATTAAGAAAAGGGACTAATATGTCTAGTTCAGCTCGCTATTAGTGAACTGTTGATGTGGATTAAATACATTTAAAAAGGCAAACAGAAAACTGAGAAAACATTTAATATGTATGATGGGGAAAACTGAAACCTTAACTATGTGAAATGCTAAATCAGCGTTTAGTCTAAATCTCTGCAAAACAAGTTTCCAAGGATTGAAATTTGTATCTTAAAAAGTTTGTTTTTAATGTGGACACTGATATCTCAGAAGCAGAAATGGACAACAGTGATGACATTTAAGAGGATAGTACTGTTGATAAAAGGAAAATACTGTTACTACTGAACATGCTGGTACAAGCGGGGAACTTAAGTTCTTGATTCTCTTCATACAGGAAGAGGGTGATTGATGTAGCAAAGTTTCTGGCTTGCCTCAAGTGTGTATTTAAAATCAGCAATGCTCAGTTTTTGCAGTTAGTTCCTTGGCATAGTAAGGGCAACTTAATAGGTTATAATGTAAAAAAGGAATTGGCAAGTTGAAAAATAACAGACCTAAAAAGTACCAAAGCATAGAATTAAAAGATCAAATAAAAAATGATGATGCTTTGAAGAAGGCATGCCATGACAGAAATGCAATGCATCCAATTTCCCAGAAATTTTAGCTGATGCTTATATCAACAGACCATAATAATCAACAGTAACTACATTCTTACCAGGGGATAAACAATTTCCTAAATAGTTTATATTCATTTTTCTATTTAACTTTTATGGCATCTCTATAACCAAGACACTATTTACCCAATTTGCAGATGAGGAAACTGATTATTTAATAGGTATTTGCCCAAAGGCATAACAACATTAATTAGTGGATCTTAGATGGCACCCCACTCCAGTGCTCTTGCCTGGAAAATCCCATGGACAGAGGAGCCTGGTAGGCTGCAGTCCATGGGGTCACTGAGGGTCGGACAGGACTGAGAGACTTCACTTTCACTTTTCACTTTCATGCATTGGAGAAGGAAATGGCAACCCACTCCAGTGTTCTTGCCTGGAGAATCCCAGGGATGGGGGAGCCTGGTGGGCTGCCGTCTATGGGGTCACACAGAGTCAGACACAACTGAAGTGACTTAGCAGCAGCAGCAGCAGATTTAAACTCAGCTTTGAATGACAGATCAAGCTACAGATTAAGCCTTTAGTCATAATCTTGTACATTCAAATATTTTTATCATCTCAAAAGCAATATAATTAGTCTCTTTCATCTTGGAAACTCATTTTTGGAGATCACTAGTTATTTAGGCACTGTGATGTTCACTGCAGCACTGTTTACAAGAGCCAGGACACAAAGCAACCTAAATGTTTATCCACAGAAGAATGGATAAAGATGATGTGGTACATATATACAATGGAATGTTACTCAGCCATAAAAAAAGAATATTTCAGGTATTTCATGTGCCATTTGCAGACACATGAATGAACCTACAGATTGTCATAGAGAGTGAAGTTAAGTCAGAAAAACAAAAGCAAATATCATCTAATATCACTTACATGTGGAATCTAGAAAAATGGTACAGATGAACTTAGTAGCAAGGCAGAAATAGAGTCACAGATGTAAAGAATAAACATGGTTTCCAACATGGGAAAGAGGAAGGTATAGCAAATTGGGAGGTTGGGATTGACATATATACACTCAGTTCAGTTCAGTTCAGTTCAGTCGCTCAGTCGTGTCCAATTCTTTGTGACCCCATGAATCGCAGCACGCTAGGCCTCCCTGTCCATCACCATCTCCCAGAGTTCACTCAAACTCACATCCATCGAGTTGGTGATGCCATCCAGCCATCTCATCCTCTGTTGTCCCCTTTTCCACCTGCCCCCAATCCCTCCCAGCATCAGAGCCTTTTCCAATGAGTCAACTCTTCACATGAGGTGGCCAAAGTACTGGAGTTTCAGCTTTAGCATCATTCCTTCCAAAGAACACCCAGGGTTGATCTCCTTTTGAATGGACTGGTTGGATCTCCTTGCAGTCCAAGGGACTCTCAAGAGTCTTCTGCAACACCACAGTTTAAAAACATCAATTTTTCAGCCCTCAGCTTTCTTCACAGTCCAACTCTCGCATCCCATACATGACCACTGGAAAAACCATAGCCTTGACTAGACGGACCTTTGTTGGCAAAGTAACATCTCTGCTTTTTAATATGCTGTCTAGGTTGGTCAAAACTTTCCTTCCAAGGAGTAAGCGTCTTTTAATTTCATGGCTGCAGTCACCATCTTCAGTGATTTTGGAG
>NW_011494945.1:11691531-11692137 GCF_000754665.1 Bison bison bison | reverse complement strand
GGAAAAGACCCCCAGGTTCCAAATACCGCTCGACAAGTGGCCTCTCTCCCCGGGGACACCTCGAGAGGCAAGCGGAGTTCCATGCCTCAACCCAAGACGAGGCCTGACTCTCCTGTCCCCAGTCTGCAGGGACCCTGCGATCGGAGTCTGAAATCAGAGGAACCCTGAGGTTCCTTCCTCAACTGGAGATGAGGCCCTCTTCCAATGCACCAAACCCCGTGGAGTCCCGAGAGGCCCCCCCCCACCTACAGTTTCCCTGACATCTCAGAGCCACCAGGAGAAGCCCCCTGAGTTCACCTGCACAAGTCGAGGGAAGCCAGGGTTTCCTGCCTCAACCCGAGAAAGACCTCGAGAGACCTTCTTCAACACGTCTCGAGGCCAGGTTCCCCTACCATGACTCGAGAGCAATGACGCGCTCCCCCTCGCCACTCGCATGGAGACCCGACTTCCCTGGCGCCCCACGAGAGGCTCACTGACCTCGCCGTCGTACCTCGTGAGAAACCGCACCCTGGGGCCGCCGCTCGAGAACCACCCCGAGACTCCCCGTCATCGCGGAGATGAGGGCCTTCGTCTCCTGCATGGCCTAGAGGCCAACCTCGCGACCTC
>NW_011494945.1:11691230-11691431 GCF_000754665.1 Bison bison bison | reverse complement strand
TTAAGCCAACTTTTTCACTCTCCTCTTTCACTTTCATCAAGAGGCTTTTTAGTTCCTCTTCACTTTCTGCCATAAGGCTGGTGTCATCTGCATATCTGAGGTTATTGTTATTTCTCCCGGCAATCTTGATTCCAGCTTGTGTTTCTTCCAGCCCAGAGTTTCTCATGATGTACTCTGCATATATATAAGTTAAATAAGCAG
>NW_011494945.1:11674416-11691130 GCF_000754665.1 Bison bison bison | reverse complement strand
ATATAGGTTTCTGAAGAGGCAGGTCAGGTGGTCTGGTATTCCCATCTCTTGAAGAATTTTCCACAGTTTATTGTGATCCACACAGTCAAAGGCTTTGACATAGTCAATAAAGCAGAAATAGATGTTTTTTTCTGGAACTCTCTTGCTTTTTCTATGGTCCAGTGGATGTTGGGAATTTGATCTCTGGTTCCTCTGCCTTTTCTAAAACCAGCTTGAACATCTGGAAATTCACGGTTCACGTATTGCTAAAGCCTGGCTTGGAGAATTTTGAGCATTACTTTATCTCATTAGATAACTAGTGAGAACCTACATGGATAGCACAGACTTCCCTGGTGGCTCAGTGGTAAATACCCCAACCCAGGAAACATGGGTTCAATCCCCAGGTTGGGAAGATCCTCTCTTCTCCTTTTCCTCCAAGGAAAATAAATGGCAACCCAGTTTCTTTTTAATTTATTTTTACTTGGAGGATAATTGCTTTACAGTATTGTATTGGTTTCTGCCATGTATCAACATGAATCAGCCATAGGTATATGCATGTCCCCTCTCTTTTAAACCTCCCTCCCATCTCCCACCCCTTTCCACCCATCTAGGTTAACACAGAGCACTGGATTTGAGTTCCCTCAATCATAAAGCAAATTTCCACTGGCTATCCACTTTTATATACGGTAAGGCATATGTTTCAATCCACTCCAGTACTCTTGCCTGGGAAATCCCATGGACAGAGGAGCCTGGTGGACTATAGTCCATGGGGTCATTAAAAATCAGGCACAACTTAGTGACTAAGCACCAACAACTGTATAGCACAGGGAACTCAATAGTATGTAGTCATCTAAATGGGAAGGAAATCTACAAAAGAGGATTCATTTCAATATTTGGCAAAACTAATACAATATTGTAAAGTTTAAAAATAAAATAAAATTTAAAAAAAATAAAAAATAAAAGAGGGGATGTATGTATAACTGACTCAGTTTGTTGTAGAGCAGAAACTAACACACCATTGTAAATCAACTACACTCCAATAACAATTTTTTTAAAAAGCTACCTATCAAAATATGTGTGTGTGTTTGTATCTCAAGTTCTCCATTGTATAAGGAATGATACTACAATCAGCATGGAAACAAAAAATTATATTTTATTGCTTCAAATCAATGAGTTAAGACAAGTAACATATAGAGAATTTAAAAAAAAAGATGAGAATTAAGAATAAATTTCTTGAAAAATATAATATGCTATATTATAAACTTTCACTAAACTCCCAAAATTATTGTATAAAATTAGAGGACTCTGTGTCCTAATTCTACAAGTTACCTCAACCACCTCCAGTAAATGTTATAAAAATATAATATGCTATTTTATAAACTTTCACTAAACTCTCAAAATTATTGTATAAAATTAGAGGACTCTGTGTCCTAATTCTACAAGTTACCTCAACCACCTCCAGTAAATGTCATAATCTTAGAGCATACAGAGGTTTCAATCACCTCTGTCCTCAGAGCAGTTAATAAATAATTATTGATATAAATTTCAAATAAATGCTTCTCTTTTATAAGATTCAAAGAAACAACAATAGTATATTTTTCTCCACAAAAATGACTATTACTGCTTAGCCAATTATTATACCTACCAAGATAATTTTCCCTTTGCTTAATTTCTAGCTATGGAACCTATTTCACCAATTTTTATATCAGCTTCAAATACCTAATGACAGATAATTAAATTTCACATATTCTATTTAAACAGGTATAGTGGTCAAATATTATATTTGTAGTCTATCCATTAATTCCAAAGCTTCACCCCTTTTGCCTTTATTTTAATATTAAGATGGCTTTATTCCATTTTACTGTTCTTAAAATGGCTCCTTGATTTATTTTTTGATTTGTGTTTCTAAAAGTTGCTCAGTAGCCTAATTATATATTCATTTTGACATTCTGGTCCCAGAAGAAACAACATTAACTTCATACTTATCCATCTGGTTATCAGTTACAGCTTGTGAATTGCTGCTTATAATTTTCCAGGGACATGTGGGCGCCCTTCCAGTTAGGCTATTAAAATCCCTTACACTCTAACAACATGCTAATTAATGTCCTATCACGTTTGTGGATGCACAGCAAAAACACTACCATGTAGAGGAAATTTCCTGCTGAAATTTCAATTTTGAAATGTATATATTTTAGTTTAAAAGTTAAGCCAGCAACTCTTTACACACCTAAATCTTTCTAAAGAAGCAAAACCTTTTATCTCCAATTTTTAAAAAATGTTTAATTCATGGATCATCTTAAAATTTAATATCCATCATTCTAAAAAATCTGCACAGTGAAGAAGTATCTTTTCACCCACATTCAGAGAAGGGTGTTTCCTAGCAACCACATACAATCTGAATCAATCCTTAGCTGAATTATGATTCAAAGTGCTGTTAGAAATAATCATTTGCATGAGAAAGAGACTAATGTCTGTTCTGATTAGGAACAACAGTTCTTTCCTAAATTGGTCAGTCACAGTCCAAAATCAGGCAGCTGTTTAGAGATGTCTTTGTTTTCATCAGATTTTGCCTGAGGAAGGCAAACATCACATCCCCATAGACACAGCACAAAGGTACTCTTACTCAGTCACTCAGTCATGTCTGACTCAGCAACCTCATGGACTGTAGCTGATAGGTTCCTCTGTCCATGGAATTCTCCAGGCAAGAATACTGGGGTGAGTTGTTATTTCCTTCTCCAGGGGATCTTCCTGAGCCAGGAATCCAACCCGTGTCTCCTATGTCTCTTGTACTGGCAGGGAGATTCTTTATCATTGAGCCACAAAGCCACTAAAACTTCAGAATTTAATCCAAATGAATATAACCAAGGATCTCACCTCTCTACTGTATTAAAACCTGTTACTTTGTTTCACCTTCTTAACTTTTATTTTCTTTCAACTTGTATTTACTATTATTTATTATAAGGGTTAAATATTAGGTAATAATATTAGAACAATTATCACTTTTCTTAATTTGGATCCTTTTATAAATTATTACACATCATTTTTTATTAAGTGGCTATTGTTATCCTTACACATAGATTTCACATTTTTTTTTCCAAATTAATTCAATGTTAGTTGACATTATCTGCTTCCCCAGTGGCTCAGCAGTAAAGAATCTGCCTGCAACGCAGGAGACGTGAGTTTGATTCCGGGGTCAGGAAGATCCCTGAGAGGAAGGAATGGCACCCCACTCCAGTGTTCTTGACTGGAGAACCCCATGGATGGAGGAGCCCGGCAGGCTACAGTCCATGGTATTACAAAGAGTTGGACACAACTGAAGCAACCGAGCGTGAAATCAGAACACTTTCACATAGTAACGTTTATCTCAAAGTGCTTTGACTATTCATTTATCTTTTACAAAATAACATTGTGTCTTTTCAAAATAACAGTAAATACAAAACTTCAATAAAATAACTTCCTGTTTATTTAATTTTTCTTCCTACTGTGGAAATTAGCTACTGTTTTTTGTTTTGTTTTGTTTTTTTCCCTTTTCATTGTCCTTACAGATCCATATCACTAAAGAGAAAACAGACCAGCTTTCAAACGGGTCATATAATGTACATTTGCTGCTGCTGCTGCTAAGTCGCTTCAGTCGTGTCCGACTCTGTGTGACCCCAGAGACAGCAGCCCACCAGGCTCCCCCATCCCTGGGATTCTCCAGGCAAGAACGCTGGAGTGGGTTGCCATTTCCTTCTTCAATGCATGAAAGTGAAAAGTGAAAGTGAAGTCTCTCGGTCGTGTCTGACTCTTAGCGACCCCATGGACTGCAGCCTACCAGGCTCCTCCACCCATGGGATTTTCCAGGCAAGAGTACTGGAGTGGGGTGCCATTGCCTTCTCCGAATGTACATTTGGAACTGTCTAAAAACCCAGAGCTCAACATTCAGAAAACTAAGATCAGGGCATCTGGTCCCATCACTTCATGGCATTTAGATGGGGAAACAGTGGCTAACTTTGTTTTTCTGGGCTCCAAAATCACTGCAGATTGTGATTGCAGCCATGAAATTAAAAGATGCTTACTCCTTGGAAGGAAAGTTTTGACCAACCTAGACAGCATATTAAAAAGCAGAGACATTAATTTGCCAACAAAGGTCCATCTAGTCAAGGCTATGGTTTTTCCTGTGGCCATGTATGGATGTGAGAGTTGGGCTATAAAAAAAAGCTGAGCGCCGAAGAATTGATGCTTTTGAACTGTGGTGTTGGAGAAGACTCTTGAGAGTCCTTTGGACTGCAAGGGGATCCAACCAGTCCATCCTAAAGGAGATCAGTCCTGGGTGTTCTTTGGAAGGACTGATGCTGAAGCTGAAACTCCAATACTTTGGCCACCTGATGTGAAGAGCCAACTCATTGGAAAAGACCCTGATGCTGGGAAAGATTGAGGGCAGGAGGAGAAGGGCGTGACAGAGGATGAGATGGTTGGATGGCATCACTGACTCAATGGACATGGGTTAGGGAGGACTCCAGGAGTTGGTGATGGACAGTGAGGCCTGGCATGCTGCGGTTCATGGGGTCGTAAAGAGTCGGACACAACTGAGTGACTTAACTGAACTGAACTGAAAAACCCAAAAACTATCAGAAGTAAACTATCATGATGGCTATTACTGAAACTTCAAAGACCATAGGCTAAAGCAGACAGCCTATTGACCTCTGCATTCCATATTTAGAAACTGTATCTTCCTGGAGCTAAGTGACAGCCTTTATTGCAAAGACTCTCTATAATAAATTTATCCCAGAAGGATACATACAAGATAAGTAAGCAGACGTTAAATACCAAAATAATTAGATTGTTCTGAAAGTATTTTTTGGAATTTATGAGATAATAAATTATCTAATACACAAGAGTAGGATTGATGGTACCAAAAAGGAATGAACAAACTTGTTGGTACTAGGCTATTTATTATAGTAAAGACACAGATCCTCTTCTCTGAGAATAAACAAATAATAGGACACACCAAAAAATGTGTACATTAAATGTATTTAATTTTAAGAGGATTTATTTAAAGGACTATTTTTAATCAAAATTATTTTAGGGAACTGACAAAAATTTGTTTATCTTGAAACATTTCACATGTGTGTCTTTTTTCTTTTCTCAATATGTCATCAGAGAAGACAATGGCAAGTCACTCCAGTACTCTTGCCTAGAAAATCCCATGGATGGAGGAGCCTGGTGGGCTATAGTCCATGGGGTCGCTACGAGTTGGTCTCGACTGAGTGACTTCACTTTTACTTTCATGCAGTGGAGAAGGAAATGGCAACCCACTCCAGTGTTCTTGCCTGGAGAATCCCAGGAATGGCAGAGCCTAGTGGGCTGCTGTCTATGGGGTCGCACAGAGTTGGACACAACTGAAGCGACTTAGCAGCAGCAGCAGCAGCAGTATGTCATATAATTAATCTTTAAAAAATTCTGAGACTCTAGAAATGTGATTATCTATTTCACATAGTTTTAGGGAAAGATAGCTAAAAACAAAACCTCCTCCCAACCTAAAACTCCTCTCCACAAAGGTAGAAGAGAAAGGAAACAAATTCATTCTTCCATAAGGGTTAAACCAGAATGTGATATGGACATTCACAATCAATCTGCTAGGAAATTTGCAAAGACAGAAAAAGAAACTTACACTTTTATATAGTCAAGCAAATACTCCCTATTACATCAATTTTTTCAAGATAAACAACTAGTTCTCAAGAAAGAGAACATGAAGCACCATGTGTCACACACAGGTCACTGTAAATTCACTTGGTATTTGGGGTGACCATCTGTTTTAGTGAACTGCTTTTCTTTAGAGAAAAAATCTTTGTGATTACTCAAATCTTTGTGATAGGAGGTAGTCTTGTAAGGTGAGCAAGGCACCCACTAAAGTTGACTCCTGACCACCCAAAGAAACTGGGAAATGGGCTCTATCCTTTGTGGTGGTAACATTTGAGAGAGATGGCTCATAGGTCCTTGAGAAAGACATTCCTGTATTGTAAAGCTTTCCAGAGTTTTACTGAGCTTTTAAAAAGATTTACACACATTTCAAAGCAACACAGAAACAATTATAATTACAAATATTCTAAAGTAAATCTCAGAAGACAGGGCAAGTCAGAAATTTTCACTTGTTTTTTTTACAGAGAAAATTAAGCCTCTTATTGTTAATTTGTATTTGCCCTTACAGTGCATGTTTCGATCCTAAATGTAGCAAATCATTAACAACTTAGCAAATCTCAATTTACTTTTACATCTCTGCTGCTGCTGCTGCTGCTGCTGCTGCTGCTAAATCGCTTCAGTCATGTCTGACTCTGTGCGACTCCAAGACTGCAGCCCACCAGACTCCTCCGTCCATGGGATTTTCCAGGCAAGAGTACTGGAGTGGGTTGCCATTGCCTTCTCCTTGACTGAGCATACACAGATTTTCAGGAAGAGCACAGTAAACAAGATATGATTGTTATGCAGGTTTAAGTCCAGGCCTTCTCCATCCAAAAGAGTGTGGACAGATTTAGTCCATCTCTTTCTGGTACACAGAGGGAGACACCCTTAAAATGAGATTTCTCTTATAAATGCAAATTGCTCTTACAGAAGAGTAATTTCTACTTGATTCTCAGAGCTTCTCTCCTGTACTTTTTTTTTTTAAATAATCAGCACCTGCAGGCATGCTAAGTTGCTTCAGTCCTGTGTGACTGACTCTTTGCAACCCTATAGACTGTAGCCTACCAGGCTCCTCTGTCTAGTGGTATAAACCCAATAATCTACATAAATAACCCTTTTGCCAAAGAAGCATGTTTTGGGGTGACAAAGTTTGTGCCCCTCCAAAGGCTAATTTATGGAAAAGGGAATTAACTAGAAGAACAGTTAGGGCATAAGGGTGACAGCTAGAAAAGTTATGACCAACCTAGACAGATTATTAAAAAGCAGAGACATTATTTTGCCAACAAAAGTCATATGTGGATGTGAGAGTTGGACTATAAAGAAATCTGAGTACTGAAGAACTGATGCTTCTGAACAGTGGTGTTGGAGAAGACTCTTGAGAGTCCCTTGGACAGCAAGCAGATCCAGCCAGTCCATCCTAAAGGAAATCAGTCCTGAATATTCATTGGAAGGACTGATGCTGAAGATGAAACTTCAATACTTTGGCCACCTGATGTGAAGAGCCGACTCATTAGAAAAGACCCTGATGATGGGAAAGATCAAAGGCAGGAGGGGAAGGAGATGACATAGGAGGAGATGGTTGGATGGCATCACCGACTCAATAAGCATGAGTTTAAGTAAACTCAGGGTGTTGGTGATGGACAGGGTGTGGTCGCAAAGAGTTGGACATGATTGAGCAACTGAACTGAACTGAAGGGTGACAGGGTAGAGATGCTAAATTGACAGAAAACTGAAAGGATCAGGTTTGGGATGAAGCAAGAAACAATGGAGGCTCTAGAAAGCAGAAAAAAAAAAAAGGGAGGGGAGGTAAGACTCACAGAAAAAGTATCACTGCCTAAAAGTCTTATCAAGGGGCAGCAGGGAGGGATTAATTTCCAAACATTCATGCTCAGACTTGCATCAATTGCTAGAGATTCAAATTCCTGAGAGAGCACTTCTGATTAATCTTCCATGATAGAAGACTGTGGAATTGCCAACCTAGAGAGTCTACATATAGTCAGGAAGAATTATTTTCCCAGTAGGAAATGAGATATAGTCAGGAAGGGATAATGGATTCTGTGCAACTAAAAAATGTCAAATTACCTTCACAGTGCTTAATAAATATCTGTTCCCTGTATCTCTTTTTGTAAACTCTTAAGAAATAATTTATTTAATAATTTTAATAACATTGAATTTTAACATAAATGACATTCAAGAAAATTAAAAAAAGTAAATAACCCCTAGGTACTGCTGACCTGAAACTAATAGACTACCAGATATTTCTCTAGTAAAAACAGGCTTACTCAGGATCATCAGAGAACTGCAATTTGGGGTCTGCCACCAAGGTGAGTTACTTGCAAGTCCTGGCACAGCAACAGAAGGTCAACACTTGCATTGGAAGGCACGGGAAGATGGGAGGGCTGCAGTCAACAAGGAGTCTGGCTTCTCATGGGCTGAGTCCTTGCTAGAGAAGAGTCTTTGTCCTCCCTGGCTCTGCAATTATCCCAGAATGTAGGAGTACCCCCTTCTGGTCTCCCACCCTATTTGACATTTTTGTTTATTTCTTGAGGTACATATACCTGCAATTTCATGAAACTCAAAGTCTAAAGATGTAAAGACTGATTTTATCTCATATAAGGAACTAGCTCAAAAAGTTTCTCCATTCTCGGCTACCCTATTTCTACTTTCTTGGTTAGTTATCCTCTACGTGATTCTGTTACCAGCTGCTTACTATTCATTAACCCTCTTATCAGTTTTGAGCCTTTCCTTTCTATATTTCATTTGGAGTTTTTTTTTTTCCAATAAGGGCCATGTATTACTGGTTGTTTTTGAGCTTTCAGTCTGTGTCTCCTAATATTCAAGACAAAAAAAAAACCTGAATAAAAATAGTAATAACAACAAAAACTGGCTTGAAAAATAACTGAAGAATATCCTTGACAAGTTTCCAAAACAAACAAGAATCCTACTTTAAAAAAAAAGTTCTATTGTACAATTTTAAAAAAAGTTCTATTGTATAATTTCAATACCCCTGGGTTATGACTCATTTTCTCTCTAAAGCCTTTACTCTCATTGCTTTTCTGAAAGATGGAACCTGCCATAGAAAAGTCCCCTGCCCATCAAAATGTTTATTCCAAATAAGTTCCTCTCTCCAAAAAAAAAAAAAGAGAAAGAGAGAAATGTACTTTCCCTTTGTTTCACAAAATGCCTATATATTTTCCAAAGCATTTGTTTCCTTGAGCTTTCAGGCACATATTATACCAGTGCTCAGCAAACACTTCTATACAAAAATCTTATCACTATTCTTTGGATTTTCATCTACTTTAGATTCTCCAAAAGTGTGCGATCAGCACAGCCTGGGGATTCACAACTTAGTGACTTCACATGCTTCCTCTTGCAAATTCTTTCAGAATTTCTCGTTGGAATCTTTCACTCCATAAAGGAATTGCAAAATGTTGTCAAATGTTTATTTCTCCCTTCTGATTCAGGCAGAGACAGATATTGACCACATTACAGCTGGCCTCATAAGCAGCTAGCAAAAATTTTAGCTCATGCGGCAGTACCTTTATAGGAAAAGTAAACAATTTATTGGGAAGAGATGATATGGTAGATGTTTAATATTAGTGCTACTATCAGTAGAGAATAGGGATTTGGAAATGAGTCCCAGACAGTGTTATTACATCTATTAAACCTCCTAAGGTTTAAACCAACACAGATACAGAAACACACACACACATTGTCAACTCTATTAGGAATAGACCGAAGAGTCAAACATATGGAGATCAAAATAACACTTGTATTATTTATAAATTTGAGTTGGAGAACAGTGTTTTAAACCAGCCCCCAAATAGACTTAACATGCTCTCTATAATGGAGAAGTCAATGACATCCCACTGCAGTATTCTTGCCTGGAAAATCCCATGGACGGAGGAGCCTGGTAGGCTGCAGTCCATGGAGTCACAAAGAGTCGGGCACGACTGAGCAACTTCACTTTCACTTTTCCCTTTCATGCATTGGAGAAGGAAATAGCAGCCCACTCCAGTGTTCTTGCCTGGAGAATTCCAGGGACCGGAGAGCCTGGCGGGCTGCCGTCTATGGGGTCGCACAGAGTCGGACACAACTGAAACGACTTAGCAGCAGCAGCAGCTCTCTATAAAGCTAGACCTTAGGACATCATATCCAAGAATGTTTAAAAGACAGACAGATGAGACACATTTGCAAAGCTACTCACTGCTTCATACACATGAGCCCTGATGTTCTGACCTTCTTACTGAGCACTGCCTGTGGTTCAGCAGCCTGAGATTGCTGCAGAACTGAGGCCCTAACCGAAACCTACGAAATCTGAGCCTGCAAGTTAGCAAGATTTCTGGGGAATATGAATACACATTAAAGCTTGAGATCTGCTCCTCTAGACTGTGAGCAAAGCGCTTCTAGTGTTTCTCATATTTTTCTAGTGTTCTCCTTTCAAGATTCTGAATCCATAGGATGGATCATGGGAATCTACATTTTTAAAACTCACCCCATATAATTTTATTATCCTGGAAATTTGGGAAAATATAAATCAGTGCTTCTGAAATGGTAATGGAATATTTACCACCTCAAGGTTTGGTTAAAAAATAGGTTCTGATTCTGTGGGTTTAGGGTGAGGCTCAAGATTCTGGTTTTAGAGACGATCCCAGGTGATGCTGCTGTTCCTGCTGGTCCACAAACCACCAGTTACGTGGGAAGGCTCTAGAATTTCCTCCCTAATAGCAGGAGCCCAGCAAACCTTTTTTGCCCACAAAAATTGCCTGTGGGAAGGCAGAGCTCAAGTGCGCTGGGAGGAGGTGGAGCCACACAAACTGAGCAAAATAGCACCTATTATATAAGTGCCTAAGCCTCCTTTGTGGACATGTAGATTAGGAGGACTTGGGAGATGGCAGAAGGTGCCTTCCCGACACTGTTACCTTGGAGAGGTAGAAGAGTCATTTCATTTTGGAAATACGAAGTCTAGACAACAAGCTTCCCTCAATCCAGGGCCAACACATCATGGACCAGTCCCCTGATCTCTCAGGGGAGTAGGCTGTCAAGGAGAAGGAAATTCCCCCTTACCCTTTTCTAAGTTCCTATGGCTGGACTAAGAAAACTGGCCTAACGCAAATTAACAGGAAAAAAAATAAACAAATTTTAATTCATACACGTGGAAATCCCACAGAAATTAGACCTAAAAAACTGCCCAAAGATGCAATTTTTATACTTTTTAAATAAAGAAACAATAAATTTGTGAGAAACTGACATGACAAAAGAAGCTTATATTTTGGGTGCCTAGTGGAGAAGGAAATGGCACCCCACTCCAGTACTCTTGCCTGGAAAATCCCATGGATGGAGAAGCCTGGTAGGCTGCAGTCCATGGGGTCGCTGAGGGTTGGACAGGACTGAGTGACTTCACTTTCACTTTTCACTTTCATGCATTGGAGAAGGAAATGGCAACCCACTCCAGTGTTCTCACCTGGAGAATCCCAGGGACAGGGGAGCCTGGTGGGCTGCCGTCTATGGGGTCACATAGAGTCGGACACGACTGAAGTGACTTAGCAGCAGCAGCAGTAAGTGAAGGAAACAGAGTTTGGCCATGGGGTAGGCAATTAAGGAAGTAGCAAGGTTTGTTTAGATAGACTTATAGCTCCAAATTCCCTGTCTTTAGGGATAAGGGTGTCCTTCTACCATTAGATGCATAGGAAATTTATTTCCTCCTTGCAGGGAAAAGGAAAGTCAGCGTGTCCCTCTTGCATTGGCTATTTCTTGAGTAACGTTAATTCAGAATAGTTAACATGGCATTGAGCCACATTTGGAGGCAGCCTACCCAGGGCACCGACAAGGCCACCAATGAGCCATGTCACCCTGCTGCCATCCTGCGACTGCCACTCCACTACCAGTGCCTGCTCTTCTGTGGTTCGGGCACTGCTGTTGAGCACTGGGTTTTGCCTCAACATGGCACTGGAATGGACCAGAAAAGTACAAAGGTTAAATCAACTCAACTGTGCCTGAGGGTGAGAGCCTACTCCCCAATCTCTCTCACATCTTAAATTATACTCAGTGAATTTTCAAACACAACTTTGGCCAAGGTAATTTATCAAGTCCATATGTTATCATCATGTCATCATGTGTGCTTGTTCAATTGTGTCCAACTCTCTGTGACTCCAGAGAAGGCTGCTGGGCTTCCCTGTCCATGGAATTTTCCAGGCAAGAATACCGGAGTGGGTTGCCATTTCCTCCTCCAGGGGATCTTCCTGACCCAGGGATTGAACCAGCATCTCCTGTGTCTCCTGCATTGGCAAGCAGATTATTTACACTGAGCTGTCTGTGAAACCCATTTATTATCATAAAGATACACAGAGGGACTTGCTTGGTGGTACAGTGTTTAAGAATCAGCCTTACAATTCAGAGGACTCTGGTTTGATCCCTGGTGGGGAACTAATATCCCACCTGCCTTGTAGCTCTAAGCAGATATACTGCAACTACTGAGCCTGGGCACCACAGCTGGAGAGTCTGTGTGCCACAAGTAAGACCTAATGCAGTCAAATAAATAAATAAATGTATTTTTAAAGATACAATGATAAGGATTTTTGAGAAGTAAAATAACAAAAGTGAAATTCCCAGATCTCAATGCCACTACACTTTAATTTTCATGAAGAAACTGAAATTTGAACATTGTCTTGCCTTGCCCTCATAAACTAGAGATCAAGTTTATATCAAGATCAGAATTATAAAGTTAACGTTCAAACCAAAATCACACCCCTCCCCCAAATCCTTGAGCTCCACTCTACAACCACTAAATCAGAATGTCTGGGGACAAAGCTAGAAAATTAGCATCTCAAACAATTCCTGGGTGATACTGATACTCTTGGGCTAGGAATCACATTCAAAGAAACATTGCATTAGAGGAAGCCAACATGGTTTGTACTGCTCAAAAAAAACTAAGAACTTTTTTTTTTTTTTTAATGGAAGCTGGGCCTATATAGATGCAAGTCTTTTCTAGTATTAAGAGCCTTTCTTTTCTTGGTGATTTTATTTCTTTCTCAGCCATACTGCTTAGGTCAAAATCAGCAGCAAAGCCTTGTTTCTGGCACACAGGCCTGTGCCAATTGAAAAATAAATCTGTCACCAGTGAACAATGGATGGCTTCCACCTCTGAAACTGGAAAAACCTGACATAAATCTAATAAGTTAAGCTTGTTAGTTTGTTTCTGAAATGGATGTTTGGGTCCATTTCAAAAGGTTTTCTAGCTCATGTACCTTGTTTGGGGGTCTATTAAGGCTAACAAATCAAACCCTCTCTTCAGATATGATTTAAGATCAAAGTGGAAAATAGATTTAATATTGACAAAGTTGAAATCAAAAATGCAACTGGGACCTATAGGAAAATAGGACTTCTAACACACAAGTCTTCCCAAATCTACTGAAAGGAGAATCTGCTTTGTATCTGTTGAGCTCAAAGAGCAGGGCAAAATACCACATTCCTACCTTGTCTCCTAGATGTCCCTGGACCACTGCCCTAGGCTTACGCTTACGGGATGGGAGCAGGAGAAAGCCACTGGCCAGTGCATACCTAAGACCCGGAAGAGAACTGTCCTTCCTCACAGAATCATCGATCAATTCAGCAAGAAGAATGAGAAAGAAAACTGAGCAGAAGACTGAGAGAAGTGGTCAGATTATCTTCCTAATAGTCCCTCTCCTATATAGCACAATGAATACTTCTTTATGAAAATGGGAGAAGAAAGTAGAAGAATCCTAACACTTTTTATGTGCAAAGAGGAAGTTGGAAGAATGTGGGCATTTAAACAAGAGCAACATTTAGTGCCATTGGTTGGAGTCAATTTTTATGACATATTTTGCTTGTTTTAACACTAAAGAAAGACATAAGATTTATTTACCCAGATTTTAAAAAAATAGTCGTTCATAGCATAATGATAAACAATATTTTATCTGTATCTCCCAAACACTAAGTTTGTAGTAGGAGTCTCCCTCTCTTTTAGCAGTCCCACGTGGTAAGGTGGATGCAGCCATCCTTGAACCAAATGTGACTCACCCATTCTTCACTTCTGGATATAACTGGCCAGTAACTGGGTTGTCATCTTGTTCAAGCTGGTCCAAGCTTGATCCCTGAGTTAATTTTGAAATTAAGACTTAACAATGCCAGCCTTAATCTGGTTTCTTCTTGAATGAGAGGTGCTAGTTGTATATCACAACCAAGAAAACTGATCTGCAGTATAAAAGAGGACAAACTAGAAATACAAAGATGAGCAGAGTTGACAGAAGCAGAAGACATTCCATATCCTTCTTAATTTTTTTGAGACCAGGGAAGATCCTTACTCTTGTGTTTCATGAGACACCTCTAAGTTCTATCTTAAACAAGCAGGGTACAATTAATTGAAATAATAAGATGCCCAACTAATGTACCTACTTTCTCATATTTCCTCCTTTACTCCACCCTAAGTTTCCCCAGCCATGTACACATGGCCCACTTGATATCCGGGTGTGATTCTGCATAAATACAGGTAGACATTACAAAAAGTGCATGCTCATTAAAGAAATGCTGGCTGCCCTTAAGGCTAAAGAGTCACTCTTAAGCCAACTTGTCAAGGTCCCAGCTAAGGCAAGCGTTCAGAATCCCTGAGACAAGGAGGAGAAATAAAGGCTTTTAAAGAAAAATAACCTATGTTTTAGAAAAACAACTCTCAGAAGAATGTGAAGGGTGAGTATGTAGGTGTGATACTCAAAGCAGGGAATTTATTTAAAAGGCTACCACAGTTGTCTTAGTGAAAGTGTATATGTTTCACCAAAGTTTAGATGGATGAACATAGGAGAGATGGAATCCAGAGGTATTTTGGAAGTAGAATGTGAGCTGCCAGAGTCCAGCTCCAGCAGCCAGGGATTCAACCTGAAGAGGCAAATGGTGTCGGTGAATGAGACAGTATCTCATTTTCCTTGGACTGCCTGTTTATTTCAAGTTTAAGATTCTCTTTCATACTTTTACAAAAACATTAGGCCAGAGGTTTGACATTTTCAGTTCCCCCTCTCCCAGATTAATTATCTCCATAAATTATTGTTGCTCTTCAAACAGAGTTCCTGCTTCAGTGATTATCTCGGAATCAGCCTTGAAGTGAAGTTGCTCAGTCGTGTCCAACTCTTTGAGACCCCATGGATTAAACTACCAAGCTCCTCAGTCCATGGGATTTTCCAGGCAAGAGTACTGGAGTGGGTTACCATTTTCTTCTCCAGGGGATCTTCCCGACCCAGGGATCGAACCTGGGTCTCTCACATTGTAGGCAGACGCTTTACCATCTGAGCTACTAGGGAAGCCAGAATCAGCCATATCATCTATTATGTACCTCCTCTAAGGTGTCCTATAGTTAACTTATGATTACATTGTAACTCATGCTGCTGCTGCTGCTAAGTCGCTTCAGTCATGTCTGACTCTGTGGGACCCTACAGACAGCAGCCCACAAGGCTCCCCCATCCCTGGGATTCTCCAGGCAAGAACACTGGAGTGGGTTGCCATTTCCTTCTCCAATGCATGAAAGTGAAAAGTAAAAGTGAAGTCGCTCAGTCGTGCCTGACTCTTAGCGACCCCATGGACTACAGCCCACCAGGCCCTCCGTCCATGGGATTTTCCAGGCAAGAGTACTGGAGTGGGGTGCCATAATTCATGCTACATTCCTCAATTTACTACTTATCTTCCTAAATCTTGTTTGCCCCTAACATCCTGATCTTACTATCTCTTAAAAAGGCTTCTAGCATAGTGTCTCTAAAACTTCCTAACTTCTATAAGCTTAAGTAAAATATGCTAACTTTACAACATTCCTTAAATCTTTAACTTCTGTTTATTTATTTCTAAGCCCTAAATTCAGTAAACTCCTTTGTCATAAACATTCTCCTCACAAATAGGCTTCAAATAGCAATCCCTCCCATGGCCTCAAGCTATGGCCTATGTGCTCATCCTGGAACACTCTTTCCTAAAAGTCCTTGAAAAAATGTCAATGATTAACTTTATGAATTATTCTCTGAGCACAGCTGCAGAAGGCTTTGTGCCTTCTCATGCTCCTCTCAAGAACAATAAGCATCTTAATATTCCTTTTTCAGTCAACTCAGCTGAGGAGAGGAAAAGACAAGTCAGAATTACAAGGCCTAACTCCTTAATCCCAGGTCCGTGCCTGCGGAATGAGGAGAGGGGGCTGGGGGCCATGCCTCCATTTTGTCAGTAATGCCTAACGCAGCTCCTGACAGTGAGCTTTAACTATAAGACTCACCAATAAGAAACAGATTGGTCTTTAGAAGTGAGGACTCAAAAATACACTGTGGTAGAATCAGAACATATTCCTCCCCATGAAAGCAAAACACTACTAAGTCTCCCATTCTTGGCAAAGTTGGTGGTCAGACATAGATGCAGACAGAGATAAACAGACAGAGGATGATATACCTACAAATGTGGGTATAAGTATCAGTTCAGTTCAGTCTCTCAGTCGTGTCTGACTCTTTGCGACCCCATGAATCGCATTATGCCAGGCCTCCCTTTCCATCACCATCTCCCGGAGTTCACTCAGAGTCACATCCATCGACTCGGTGATGCCATCCAGCCATCTCATCCTCTGTCGTCCCCTTCTCCTCTTGCCCCCAATCCCCCCTAGCATCAGAGTCTTTTCCAATGAGTCAACTCTTCGCATGAGGTGGCCAAAGTACTGGAGTTTCAGCTTTAGCATCATTCCTTCCAAAGAACACCCAGGGCTCATCTGCTTAGAATGGACTGGTTGGATCTCTTTGCAGTCCAAGGGACTCTCAAGAGTCTTCTCCAACACCACAGTTCAAAACCATCAATTCTTCCGCACTCAGCTTTCTTCACAGTCCAACTCTCACATCCCATACATGACCACAGGAAAAACCATAGCCTTGACTAGACAGACATTTGTTGACAAAGTAATGTCTCTGCTTTTCAATATGCTATCTAGGTTGGTCATAACTTTCCTTCCAAGGAGTGTCTTTTAATTTCATGGCTGCAGTCACCATCTTCAGTGATTTTGGAGCCCCCCACAAAAAAAGTCTGACACTGTTTCCACTGTTTCCCC
>NW_011494945.1:11661968-11674316 GCF_000754665.1 Bison bison bison | reverse complement strand
AAGTCTGACACTGTTTCCACTGTTTCCCCATCTATTTGCCATGAAGTGATGGGGCCAGATGCCATGATCTTTGTTTTCTGAATGTTGAGCTTTAAGCCAACTTTTTCACTCTCTTCTTTCACTTTCATCAAGAGGCTTTTTAGTTCCTCTTCACTTTCTGCCATAAGAGTGGTGTCATCTGCATATCTGAGGTCATTGATATTTCTCCCGGCAATCTTGATTCCAGTTTGTGCTTCTTCCAGCCCAGTGTTTCTCATGACGTATAGACATAGAGAAAGATAAGATATGCCTGATACTGCACAACTGTTCTTACAAAGCACCAAATATTTCTGAAAATGGCTTATGAACCAACATTTTTCACCAGCTACAGAAACTTCTATCTAAACCTTAGCAATTCATTCTCACAACCAGAATTATATGTACCTGCTTGGAAACTTAGCTATAAAATAAGGTGGTAAGTCAAGTACGAAAAAATATACACATACGTATATGACAAATATCTTGTCAGCAATCTAACAGAAGTACAAGCTTGAATGCTTGGCTGTCAAGAAATAACCCTACCTAAATAAAAAGAAGGAAGCTTTGACATCTCTTGTGAGCAGTTTAATAGCATACATTGGTTCTAGCCATCTGTGATCACCAAAATGCTATTTCTGAAATTTCCCTGAAAATAAGTTCTATCTTTGCTCAATACAAAGTGAAAAATATAGACAAATACATGGAAAATATGTTGTAAAACAAATACAATGTTCATCAGAACAAATTTACAGACCACTGTTAATCTGTGGAATTTATGCTGATTTCCCCTTCATTAAAATTAATGGAGCAAACTCTTCTGCATGAGAAACAAATACAAAACAAGTCTTGTTTTCTGACCTTGAATGTGCCAGACAAGTTTGGTAAATCTCTTAGGAGTATAAGAACAGACCACATATTTTTCTGCTGCTCAAGATTAATTGTGTCAGGTGATCACCTCAAAGTAACATTATAGAAAGGGAAAATTGCATTTTCAGCTTTCCGTCTCATACAGAGATGCTGCTGTCTCTGTTTAGTACTCAGTCATGTCTGACTCTTTGCAACCTCATGAACTGTAGCCTGCCAGGCTCCTCTGTCCATGGCAAGAATACTGGACTGGGTTGCCTCTTCCTTCTCCAGGGGATCTTTCCGACCCAGGGATTGAACCTGGGTCTCCTGCTTGGCAGGCAGATTCTTTAGTGCTGAGCCATCAGCAAAGCCCTTTACAGAGACAGAAAGGCAAAAAACTCTTATATATCCAATACTAAATAACATGTTTCTTCTTGAGGGTATTTCTAAAAGATATAAAACTAATTTGTAACTAGAAAGGGTATAATATATAAGTATTATGAAAGGTTACATTGTATTTTGTTATTCAAAAGAACTGAAGATAGAATACTGTACGTTAGTTGTTAAAAATGTCTATTGGCATCAGCTATAATTCAGGAATAATGATCCTTTCTAAGGGTTGCTATGAATATTAGCATGCAAAAGTCCTATTGAAACCATAAAACACTTTGTAGTGTAATTCAGAGACTAACTGTCTCATAGAAAAGTAAATGCATGATGCATAGACCACCCAGGACTGTTAGGCCCAGTGATAATTGCATATTCAAACTTCAAGTTCAGAAAATACTTGATGTGAAGTATGAGAATATAGAAAAATATTTTCTCATGTGTATAATACTAAATAACATTTAAGCATTATAAAGAGAGGAATACATAAAGGACAAAGATAATCATGATTCTGGTTTCATGTATAATTTTTTAAAATAATGAATGTAGGAAAGTTAGAGTTTTATAAATGGAAATGTTCACCTAATACTGAGCTAACACCAAAACCAAGCAATAATGAGACACTATAGTTTGCCAGTTAAGTGCAAAGTCACTGAAGCTGATCAATCTCAGTCCAGATTTTCAATCCCATAGCTTCATGAAGGCCATGATGTTGGACCAATAACATAATCTTATTGATATATTTAACCCTATTTATTGAATGCCAGTTGTGTGCTAGCCATTGAGCTGGGCTAGAAGACACAGTGAGATATCACAGAGCTTCCTGCTGCTGAGGCAGAGAGTCAATTGAATAATCAGTTTCACTAAAGCTCAATAAGTAACAGTATAAAATAAACAATGGGTGCTATACAAGGACACCTAACCATTGCTGACAGAGTGAAAGTCAGGAAATGTTTCATAGAGCTGAACACATGTGGTGTAGAAGTTAGTCTATTGGAGAAGAGACAGAAAGAACTGATACTAGCGATGAAACAGCTTTTACAAAAGCCAGGAGGTAAGAGAGGGAAGACATGACAGAGGACGGGAGCAGGGGGAAGCATCATTATGGGAATGACATCATTATCATTGTAGCATAAATGCTCCCTTTGTCGCTCCCCTCAATCTACAACTAGTAAAACAAAGCTTCCTCTGTCCAAAACAGGAGGTTGCCAGAGAGCTCCACATAACAATCCATCTGAAGGTAGGTGGATTGCATCACACAGAGAAGCAAGAACCTGGTGGACAGCAGAGGTGGTGCCCACAATTCCAGACCCACTGCCTACAGCCCCAGAGAACCCATGAGCAGCAGTAGAGACAGCATCCATGACTGACAGACCTCCCATGACAGCAGCGCTCACAAACCTGACAACCATAGGTATGACAGAGGTATCCATTTTCCTGGCTTACTTACAGGCAATGCCAGAGACAGCGTGACACCAGCTGCAGCAAGGCACTAGCAACACCAGAGGCATAAGCATCAGTGATGAGGACACCAGCAACACCTCTGGCAGAGACGGTGGAAGGCAGAAAGTGTCAATTCTCAAATATAGTCAGTGGCAGCACAGATTAAAAAAACAAACACATAATGTGCTATAGTGTCACCTACTGAAAAAAAACACGTCCTCTAAATACCAACCTGTTGAATTGTTAGCATGAAAGTAAATGAGTTTTATCAAAATAAGAACAAGGCCCTACTGTTAAAAACAGAAAAAGAAAGAAAGAATTAAAAGTAAAAAAAAAAAAGTGTTCACTACTTCAAATGTGCTAGCAGAGGAATAGCTCACTCATTAACAATCATGAGAAATCATGGTAGTATGGTATCACATGCCACAAAAATACCAATTGTCCAGAAACCAAACTTAAAGTCATGGGAGGCTGTGCTCTAACAGAGAATTTGAAATAGCTGTTCTGAAGAAACTCAACAAACTATGAGAAAACTTAGAAAGACAGTTAAATAAGCTCAGGAATAAAATTAATAAACAGAAAGAATACATTACCAAAGTGATTGAAACTGTAAAAAAGAATCAAATAGAAATTCTGAAGCTAAAGAGTTCAATAAATGAAATGAGGAAATGAATTAGAAAGCCTTGGATATGAGAAAACCATATGGAAGACGGAATTAGCCATCTCAAGTATAGAAATCTAGAAAGGACTCAGGTAGAAGAAGAGAGAGAAATAAATTTATTTTTAAGTTAAGATACTCTGCAAGAACTGTCTGACTCCATTAGAAAAAGCAGTATAAGGATAACGAAGAAGGAGAAGAAAGGAAGAAGGGAGCAGAGAGATGACTTAAAGAAATAATCGCTGAGAAATTTCTGGGATGTAAAGCCAGAAGCTGTATAGGCAAATGAATATAATATGCTTTCAGCAGGAACAAAACACTGTGTTATCTATGAGACATTTATATATACCTCATGGGTTTCCCTGGTAGCTCAGCTGGTCAAGAATCCGCCTGCAATGCAGGAGACCCTGGTTCAATCCTGGGTCAGGAAGATTCCCTAGAGAAGGGATAGGCTACCCACTTCAGTATTCGTGGGCTTCCCTGGTGACTCAGATGGTAAAGAATCCACCTGCAATGTAGGAGACTTGGGTTCGATTCCTGATTGGGAACATTCTCTGTAGGATGGCATGACAACCCACTCCAGTATTCTTGCCTAGAGATTCCTCATGGTTAGAGGAGCCTGGCAGGCTACATCCATGGAATTGCAAAGAGTCAGACACAACTGAGTGACTAAGCACGGCATGGCATGGTAACCACAAAATAGAAATCTAAAGCAGAGACACAAAACATAAAAAAGAGAGAAAACTGACAAAAATATCACAGAAAGTCAACAAACTAAAATGGCAGACAGAAACACAAAGAAAAGAAATAATGAAGCTATAGACCAACCAGGAAAGAGAAAATAAGTTAAATGGCAGTAGTAAGTTCTCGCCTATCGATGACCACCCTCAATGTAAATGGATTGAATTCACCAGTCAAAAAACACAAGTGGATTAAAAAGCAAAACTCATCTACATGCTACCTACAGGAGACTCAACCAGCTCTAAACACAAAGACTCAGAATGAATGGATAGAAAAAAGTATTAATACCAATTTCCAGTTATAAGATAAATAAGCCATAGGGATGTAAAATGTACATGATAAATATAATTAATACTACTGTATGTTATAGGGCTTCCCTGGTGGCTCAGAGGTAAAGCCTCTGCCTGCAATGTGGGAGACCTAGGTTTGATCCCTGGGTCAGGAAGATCCCCTGGAGAAGGAAATGGCAACCCACTCCAGTACTCTTGCCTGAAAAATTCCATGGGCTACAATCCATGGGGTCCCAAAGAGTCGGACACAACTGAGCGACTTCACTTTCACTTTTCCCTGTATGTTATATGTGAAAATTATTAATAGTAATCATTCTGATTACCAGGAAAAAAATTCTATTTCTTTAAATTTGTATCTACAGGAGATGATGGATGTTCACTAAACTTATTATGGTAATCATTTCATGATGTATGTGTCAGTGGAAATAATCAATAAACTATTTGTAATATAAATAGAAAACAATATAAATTGAAGACGAACTGAGTACTACAGCCCTGGAGAAACAGATTGAAGAAGCACTTGAATTTTGTTCTGCTGAATTACAAAATGAGTGGGGATTTATAAAGGCAAAAACTGAAAAATTATGTAATTTGTCAAGAATTATAACTGGACCTGGAAAGAAGTAAGGGTGCTTATTAAGCAAAGATTGGTTAGGGTCAAAATGATTGCATAGTTACAAGAGGAGACCATGAAGTTGCAGCTAGCAGCTCCTAGCAGATATGGTTTTGAGAATAGCTAGTGGTGTCCTTGAGTCTGATACAGTTCAGAAAATTCAAGTTCTCAGCGGTACAGGATGTTTCTGAAACCACATTCACAGTGGTTACCCAGCTCCATTTTGGATGCCTGAACCACAGTTACTCCATTTTGATTTTTTAATGTATTTTTTTTTTCTTTAACAGGTAAAGCAAATGTAAAAATACATGTTTAATAAGCCACAAGCAGCCTATTCTGGTTAGCATCAAATTCAAGTTAAATCATGTATAAGTCAGAGTGACTTTCCTATAACTCAATATGTGAAAACTGCTTCCATTATACATGTCAAATTATGTTGTACATGTTTAACTTATACAGTGTTGTTTCATATTTTAATGTATATATAATATAATGATTATATCTTAATAAAACTAGAAAAAAAAAGAAATTATTTGATCTTCCCACAGAAATCTTTTCTCCCCCTTCCATCTCCTCTGTTAGGTATATAACCCCTATCTCTTTTTACTAGACTGACTTCAATTGTGAACTGCCATACGCATATGAATAAATTGTTTCTTCTCCCATTTAAAAGTGAAGGAATGAGAATAATACTCCAAGCAAATAGCAGTCAGAAAAAAAAAGTAAGTAGCCACACTCATATCAGACAAAATAGACTTCAAGCCAAAAAAAGGTGACAAGAGTTAGAGACAGACATTATATAAAGACAAAGTAGATAATCCATCAAAAGGCATAACATTTATTAAAATGCTAGCACATAACAAAGGAACACCAAAATATATAAAGCAATTATTAATGAGCCAAGAGAATGGAGAAATTTATAGCAATACATTAATAGTAGGGGACTTTACCAACTCACTATATCAGTGAATATATCAAGCACTTAGAAAGTCAACAAGGAAACATCAGCTGTAAGTAAAACATTAGACTAGATAGATTTAATAGGTATGCACTGAACATTCCACCTCAAAGCAGTGGAATACAGAGTTTTCTCATGTGTTCATGGAACATTCTCAACCATATATTGGGACTGAAAATAAGACTTGATACATTTAAGAAGACTGAAATCATAACAAGCACCTTTTTTGACCACAATAGTATGAAACTAGAAATCAATTAAAAGAAGAAGCTGTAAAAAGCACAAATATATGGAGACTAACCATGCTACTAAACAATCATTGAGTCAATAAAAAAAAATCAAAGGAGTAATAAACAAATATCTGAAGACAAGTGAAAAATAAAATATGACAAAAATCTATGAGATACAACAAAAACAATATTAAGAAAGAAGTTCATAGCAATATAGACCCAGCTCAAGAAACAAGAAAAGTCTCAAACACACAATCTCATCTTACACATAAGGAAATGAGAAAAAGAGCAAACAAGGCCAAAATCAGTAAAAGAAAGGAAATAACAATGATGAGAATGGACATTAGTAAAGCAGAAACTAAAAGGACAATAGAAAAGAGCGATGAAACTAAGATTAAAAGAAAAAAAATAGACGAACAGAATTGACAGACTCAGCTAGACTCAGAAAAAAATAGTGCAGGCTCAAATACATAAAAAGAGAAAGAAAGAAAAAAAGAAAAAAGTTACCATGGACATCACAGAAATATAAAGGATTATGAGAGACTATTATGATCAGTTAAACACCAACAAATTGGACAAACCAACAAATTGGAAGAAATGGATACATTCTTAGAATACAATCTTTCAAAACTGAGTCATAAAGAAATAGAAAATCCAAATAGATAGATCACTAGTAAAAGATTGAAACAGTAAACAAAAAATTCTCAGAAAACAAAAACCTACGACCAGACACTACATTGCTACAAAGGTGAATTCCACCAAAATTTCAAAGAAAATTCAATGTCTATCCTTCTCAAACTCCTTCAAAATTTGAAAAGGAGCAAATACTTCATTTCATGAGGCCGACATTTCCCTGATAATAGGCTTGTTGAAATGATAGGCCATACTGGATCTGAATGAAACATGAAGACAGAAGGCAAACACTGGGATAAAAAGATTTTAGGATGGATGATTTGATGGGGTAAAAGACTGACCCAGACTTGCCCGTGAGTGTCCAAGAGAGTGCGGCGGAGGTGTGGGTCGGCGATGGCCTGTTGCTGGGTTGGGGTCACTGATAGTGTGTGCATGGGACCTTTTGAAGGAGGTTGCAATGGCACCCCACTCCAGTACTCTTGCCTGGAAAATCCCATGGACAGAGGAGCCTGGTAGGCTGCAGTCCATGGGGTTCCTAAGGGTCGGACATGACTTTCACTTTTCACTTTCATGCATTGGAGAAGGAAATGGCAACCCACTCCCAGTGTTCTTGCCTGGAGAATCCCAGGGACGGGGGAGTCTGGTGGGCTGCCGTCTATGGGGTCGCACAGAGTCGGACACGACTGAAGCGACTTAGCAGCAGTAGCAGCAGCAGCCATTTATCTTCATTACCTCTACCATAGGCTCAGATGGTAAAGCTTCTGCCTACAATGTGGGAGACCCGGGTTCAATCCCTGGGTTGGGAAGATCTCCTGGAGAAGGAAATGGCAACCCACTACAGTATTCTTGCCTGGAAAATCCCATGGATGGGAGAACCTGGTAGGCTATAGTCCATGGGGTCACAAAGAATTGGACAGGACACTTCACTCACTCAAGTAACAGGGAAGGAACATAGCCCGGCCCTTCAACAGAAAATTGGATTAAAGATTTACTAAGCATGGCCTCTTACATCAGAAGAAGAACCAATTTCCCCCTCAGTCAGTCTGTCACATCAGGAAGCTTCCATAAGCCTCTTATCCTTCTCCATCAGAGGGCAGACAGACTGAAAACCATAATCACAGAAAACTAACCAGTCTAATCACATGGACCAGAGCCTTGTCTAACTCAATGAAACTATAAGCCATGCCATGTAGGGCCATCCAAGATGGACTGGTCATGGTGGAGAGTTCTGACAAAATGTGGTCCACTGGAGAAGGGAATGGCAAACCACTTCAGTATTCTTGCCTTGAGATCCTCATTAATAGTATGAAAAGGCAAAAAGACAGGAAACTGAAAGATGAACTCCCCACATCGGTAGGAGAAATAACTCCAGAAAGATTGAAGAGACAGAGCCAAAGCAAAAACAACTCCCAGTTGTGGATGAGACTGGTGATGGAAGCAAGGTCCGATGCTGTAAAGAGCAATATTGTATAGGAACCTGAAATGTTAGGTCCATGAATCAAGGCAAATTGAAAGTGGTCAAACAGGAGAGAGTAAATGTCGACAATATAGGAATCAGTGAAATAAAATGGACTGGAATGGGTGAATTTAACACAGGTGAACATTATATCTACTACTGTTGGCAAGAATCCCTTAGAATAAATGGAATACCAGTCATAGCCAACAAAAAAGTCTGAAATGCAATACTTGGATGCAATCTTAAAAGTGACAGAATGATCCCTCTTCATTTCCAAGGCAAACCATTCAATATCACAGTAATCCAAGTCTATGCCCTGATCAGGAATGCTAAAGAAGCTGAAGTGGAATGGCTTTTTGAAGACCTATAAGACCTTCTAGAAAAAACACCCCAAAAGATATGTCCTTTTCATTATAGGGGACTGGAATGCAAAGTAGGAAGTCAAGAAATACCTGGAGTAACAGGCAAATTTGGCCTTGGAGTGCAGAATGAAGCAGGGCAAAGGCTAATAGAGTTTTGCCAAGAGAACACACTGGTCATTGCAAACACCCTATTCCAACAACTCAAGAGAAGACTCTACACCATCATCAGATGGTCAATACTGAAATCACACTGATTATATTCTTTGCAGCCAAAAATGGAGAAGCTCTATACAGTCAGCAAAAACAAGACCAGGAGCTGACCGGGAGTGGCTCAGATCATGACCTTCTTATTACCAAATTCAGACTTAAATTGAAAACAGTAGGGAAAACCACTAGACCATTCAGCTATGACCTAAATCAAATTTCTTAGGACTATACAGTGGAAGTGAGAAATAGATTCAAGGGATTAGATCTGATAGACAGATTGCCTGAAGAACTATGGATGGAGGTTTCTGACATTGAACAGGAGGCAGGGATCAAGACTATCCCCAGGAAAAATGGTTGTCTGAGGAGGCATTACAAACAGCTATGAAAGAAAGAGAAGTGAAAGGCAAAAGAGAAAAGGAAAGATATAAGCATCTGAATGCAGAGTTCCAAAGAATAGCAAGGAGAGAGAAGAAAGCCTTCCTCAGTGATCAGTGCAAAGAAATAGAAGAAAACAATAGAATGGGAAATTCTAGAGATCTCTGCAAGAAGATTAGAGATATCAAGGGAACTTTTTATGCCAAGATAGGCACAATAAAAGACAGAAATTGTATGGACCTAACAGAAGCAGAAGATATTAAGAAGAGGTGGCAGGAATACACAGAAGAACTGTACAGAAAAGATCTTCACGACCAAGATAATCACGATGATGTGATCACTGACCTAGAGCCAGACATCCTAGAATGTGAAGTCAAGTGGGCCTTAGAAAGCATCACTATGAACAAAGCTAGTGGGGGTGATGGAATTCCAGTTGAGCTATTTCAAATCCTAAAATATGATGCTGTGAAAGTGTTGCACTCAATATGCCAGCAATTTGGCAAACTCAGCAATGGCCACAGGACTGAAAAAGTCAGTTTTCATTCCAATCCCAAAGAAAGGCAATGCCAAAGAATGTTCAGACTAACACACAATTGCACTCATTTCACACACTAGCAAAGTAATGCTCAAATTCTCCATGCCAGGCTTCAGCAGTACCTGAACTGTGAACTTCCAGATGTTCAAGCTGGTTTTAGAAAATGCAGAGGAACCAGAGGTCAAATTGCCAACATCTGTTGGATCATTTAAAAAGCAAGAGAGTTCCAGAAAAAAAACATCTACTTCTGCTTTATCAAATATGCCAAAGCCTTTGACTGTGTGGATCACAAAAAACTGTGGAAAATTCTTCTAGATTTGGGAATACCAGACCACCTGACCTGCCTCCTGAGAAATCTGAATACAGGTCTGTAAGCAATATTTAGAACTGGACATGGACTGGTTGCAAATAGGAAAAGGAGTACGTCAAGGCTGTATATTGTCACCCTGCTTATTTAACTTATATGCAGTAGTGTACATCATGAGAAATACTGGACTGGCTGAAGCACAAGCTGGAATCAAGATTTCTGGGAGATATATCAATAACCTCAGATATGCAGAGGACACCACTCTTATGGCAGAAAGTGAAGAACTAAAGAGCCTCTTAATGAATGTGAAAGAGAGGCATGAAAAAGTTGGCTTAAAACTCAACATTCAGAAAACTAAGATCATGGCATCTAGTCCCATCACTTCAAGGCAAATAAATGAGGAGACAGTGGAAATACTGACAGACTTTTCTTTGAGGGGGGCTCCAAAATCACTGCAGATGGTGACTGCAGCCGTGAAATTAAAAGATGCTTGCTCTTTGGAAGAAAAGTTATGACCATCCTAGATAACACATTAAAAAGCAGAGACATTACTTTGCAACAATAGTCCAAATAGTCATATGGTTTTTCCAGTAGTCATGTATGGATCTGAGAGTTGGACCACAAAGAAAGCTGAGCGCCAAACAATTGATGCTTTTGAACTGTGGTGTTGGAGAAGATTCTTGAGTCCCTTGGACTGAAAGAAGATCAAACCAGTCAATCCTAAAGGAAATCAGTCCTGAATATTCATTGAAAGGACTGATGCTGACCTAAGTTCCAATACTTTGGCCACCTAATGTGAAGAACTGACTCATATGAAAAGACCCTGATGCTGGGAAAGATTGAAGGCAGTAGAAGAAGGGGACGACAAGGGATGAGATGGTTGGATGGCATCACCAACTCAATGGACAGGAGTTTTAGTAAATTCCGGGAGTTGGTGATGGACAGGGAGGCCTGGCATGCTGCAGTCCATGGGTTTCAAAGAGTTGGACATGACTAAGTGACTGAACTGAATTCCTGCATTTAGGCATATTCTTTACCACCGTCTGAGCTACCAGGGAAGCACATGTATGTATATGTTTGGCCGATCAATTCTGCTGTATAGTAGAAACTTGATTAGTAAATCAAGTATACTCCAATAAAAATTAATTTTTCAAGAAAGGTGAGTGTACAGAGTAAAACTGAGAGAAACAATGGATGTAGCAGAAGTTGTCTTCATAGAGTAGTTCCATGAAAACTACATTTTGGTGAAGTTATTTCCAGTAGTTAGAGGCTCTGGGTTATATCCCATGAGAGCAAATAGTTGAAGAAGAACTGATGTAATCATAACACAATTATTTGTCGTTATTGAAGCATCTTCATATCATTTCTCATGGGGACTGTTTTCCCCATGCAGGTGTTCTGGTTTTGTTTTTGTTTGTTGGTTAGTTTTTAGTTCTTTATCATGGTAAGCTCTCAAATTCAGATCTGTAAATAAAAGGAAGAAAGTGCTTAGCCACTTACCCTAACCAAAATAAGCTTTTCATGTGGTCTATCCGACTTACAGGAGTTATATGCAATAATTTGAGGTCAGAACCCTAATTAAGAAAAAAGTATTATCGTTCTTGTATTATGTCTTTTCCTTGAGAATTTTGGGAGGAGGAGACATGTTCCTGCAGAAAGCAGAATCAGGATATGCCTTGGATCCCCTTCCTCATTTCATCATTTTATTTTAAAAGCTTCCCATTTCTAGAATACTAAACAGAGGACTAAAACCAAATATTTGCCAATTAAGTGTTTTTCAGACGATGAAAGCAGTCAGTGGACCCATAGAGTGAAGGCATTAGGAATAAGGAAAGTTTCTCTTGAATTAGAATTTGAGATCATGCTAACATCTTAGTGGTTCTATATTTTATGCATGTAATATAGCTAGTGGGTTGATTTCTCATTGACTCAATCCAAATATACCTTATATTGCTATATAGAAGAGGCTTATTTAAAATCCAAAACAAAAATATAGTGTAATATTTCTTCCTTTTCAAGAGAAAAATAAATTATAAATACAAATGACTTGATAAATTAGTAGTTGGGATTAATATATACACAATACTGTATATAAAATTGATAATCAACAAAGACCTCCTATATAGTACAGGGAACTCTACTCAGTACTTTGTAATAACCTACATGGGAAAAAGTATCTGAAAAAGTATAAAAAAAACTATTATAACTCAGATATATATATATATATATATATATATATATATATGACCCTGGTGTTATATATGTGTATGTATATCTATATCTATATCT
>NW_011494945.1:11656056-11661868 GCF_000754665.1 Bison bison bison | reverse complement strand
TATATGTATCTATATCTATATATCTATAGATATAAAACTGCACTTTGCAATGCAGCTGAAACTACCACATTATAAATCAACTAAACTTTAATATAAAATAAGATTTTAAATATATATATATAATAAAATAGTATAAAGATCATAAAAATCAATATTATCCAATTTACAAAGACTAAATATAATAATTAGAGAAAGTCCTGAGTTAATTAAGGAAAGTTATAAACTAAAGAAAATCTGGAACTTCTGCTAGAAAAGAGCAAAGAGCAAAAGTGACCGTAATATATAAATTCTAGCTACAATGACTACCCTATAGCTTTGCTCCTTGATGTGTAGCTACATTTTGATGTGAAATAGCTCGAAGAGTATACAGGTCAGGAAGTTATCTTATTTCTTTAGTGGAACAAAAGAAGAAATACAGGAGAACACAATTATGTGTTGGACTTAAAAGGTCATATTTTTGTTACATATATTTCTTTTACAAATAAATCTTCATCTAATCAGTAAATATTTTAGATGATATGCACTGTGATAGGTTCTGTTCTAGAAACTGGCCACGGCATTGGAAAACTTAGTATTGGCAAAATTCTAAATGCAATTCCAGATGAAATAACCAGGGTATTTGATTATTTGTTTCAGAGAAAAAAACAATACTAGTCGTGGAACCTAAAGTGATCTTAGCCAAGTAAGGAGGCTAGGGCTTCCCAGGTGATAAAAAAAATCCAAGCAGGGGATGCGGGTTTGATTCCTGGGTTGGGAAGATCCCCTGGAGAAAGAAATGGAAACCTACTCCAGTATTCTTGCCTGGGAAATCCCATGGACAGAAGAGCCTGGTGGGCTACAGTCTATGGGGTCGCAAAGAGTTAGACATGACTTAGCAATTAAACAACAACAAATAAGGAGGCTAAGCAAAGCAGACCCACAAAATTTAAAACAAGGCAAAATCCCAAGAGCGGCACCCAGCAGGAATCTGGCCATACAGCAGTAGTTACTGGCATTTAACTAAAAACTGTACCAATCACGATGAATCAAAGTCAGTGGAAAATTGCCAAATTAACTCACTCCTAAATTTAAAAGGTAATGGCTATTTATTCCAGAATTAGAGAGGTATCATTAATCATAACATCTTCCATTGCCTTTCTCCCTGAGGATCTTGACACCGAGAAGTCTGGTCACACAAGGGAAACCAGCGCAGGACCTTTGTGTTCTCAGCCCCCCTAGTGGGGAACTGGAACTTTACTTAAACTGCTCACGCAAACAGCAACCAGGCCATGAAGATTAGATTATTGTTAAGTCCCTGTTGCCTGACTAGCTCCATAAGGTCTTACATAAACTCCAGCTGGTGAAGGACAAAGCTGCCAGATTCCTTCTGAAAAGGGCAAAATTAATCAAAATATATCTTTCCCTATCTGAAATCCCTATGTTAACTGTTGGTTAAAAAACAATGTCCTGATTTTTAAATTACTCTTTTAATTCAGGGGGTAATATCTGGCTCAACTCCAACATGCTTTTATACTTTCTTAGCAATTTATGTTTCCTGGCCAGCTTCTGAAACAAATCCACTTTATGTCCCAAGACCATTTCAGGATTGCATGAAACAAAGGCATTTCTATAATCTTTACCATGTAGAATTCTTCTTTGATTACAATGCATTCGCTTTGGAATATATTAACTTGGATAAAACTTTGTAGAAAATATTATTTAAAATAATAAATAAAGTAAAATAAAGTAAAATAACTTTATATCTTGTTACCCAAAGATAATTAAACAGTTCCTTTAAAGTTTGGAACTTAAGAGCTGAAACTGAGGACTCAGGATGTATAGGAAATATTCTTTTAAAAAGGTATTAGCTAGCATGCATGCATATAGACACAAACACATGTACACCCACTAATCATTCATATTGCTAAGCTTTAAATGGAACATAGATTATATATAGGGACTTTTACAGTAGAATATGAGCCTTTGTTAAGTGGCCAATTCAATCTTACTTTATTGAATAAAAGCAAAAAAAAAAAAAAGCATAAATCTTTTGGGTACACAAAAAATACCTCCAAGTATGTGATGTTTATTAATCAAATCTGGAGATTCAAGTTTAACACTCAGAAATATGAAAAGTCAATGAAAACCTTCCTTTATCAGCTCTGAGAGGTCTAGTAAAGTTCAAAGTATATGCTAGAACTAGAGACCTGCTGAGACTCTTAAGCAGCATGATTTCAGTTCAATATTCCCCCCAGGAGGCCATCACTCCAGAAGAAATTTAAACAGACTTTCCCTAATAGTCAGTCATTCCTTTATAGTCCAATGTTAATAGATCCAACTATATTTTTTGCCTTGGATTTATGAAACAAGATGAATAAGTAGTGACTTTCTTGGCATTAACTTATGGCTAAAGGTAAGGATCTACCACCTGTTGAACACCTATTTTGTGTCTGAGATTCTACTAAGTATTCTATATACATTATCTTATTAATGTTTTATAGAAATCTTACAAGGTACATATTATTATTCTGCTACTCTATTTTCCTGCTTTACTAACTCAAATATAATACAACATATGTGGAAAAATCTGCTTAATTATTTTTGTAATATACAAAAATCAATCTTGTATTTTTAATATAATTAGCTAAGATACCAATTCTGAATACAGCAGGCAGATTTTGAAACAAGTCAAAACTTGGAGGAAGAAATCAGCAAAATGTTTTAAGTTTTTGCTTTTCTCTGAGGAGACCAACAGTTGCAAGGTTGGGCAGGGTGGCTAAAAGCTCATTAGAAAAATCAGCCATCTCTCTGGGTAAACAAACCTGGGGAAGAGGACTGAAGTACTTAGGGCTGCCAGAGAATGGAGTAGGAGTTGGGGGAATCTCAAAAAGGAACAAGCCAATGAAAGGAAAACATTATATTCTGGGTATAAAACTCAATTCATGTCTTTGGCTGACCCTTCAGCTATACATTCAAAGGTCAGAGTGCACAGTCTGAAGTGAAAATTTAATTACCACTCATCCTAGGCTGAGGGAAAATTTACAATTTGTGTCTAACCAAGTTGATTGAATACTAAGCCAAAAATATCAGTACTCCTCAATAATGTAACAGAATCCAAGGTTTCTACAGCAAAATATTCACAATATACAAGATACAGTCCAAAATTACTCAACCCATGAAGAACTACAAAAATTGACCCATTATCAGGAGAAAACAAATTAAGAGGAGCTAATCCCAAAATGATAATAGATATTGAAGTTTTCAGAGAAAAACTTTAGGTTGGCTATTACAATCAGGCTAATTAGGCAAAGGAAACTATGCTAATAATGAATGATGAAAGATAAATACTAAAAAGAACCAAATGTAAATTTAGAACTGAAAAATACATTCCTCCTCATGAATAAACAGACAAAACTCAAAACACTGAATGGGTGTAATAGCAGAATGACAATAACAGAAAAAATACAAACGAATTTGATAATAGATTAGTGGAATTCACCCACCTGAACGAGACAGGAAATAACTGTAAAGAAAATGGACAGAGGCTTAGAAAACTGTGGAATAAAATCAAAAGACCTAACATCTGTGTAATTGGAACTCTCACAAAAAGAGAAAGAGAAAATGAAAAAGAAAAATATTTGAAGATCTACAAAAGGATTATTATCCACAATACACAATTCTTATTAATAAAAAATTAATAAAAACCAATTAAACAATGGGCCAAACACCTGAACAGATATCTCATCAAAGATGATATAGAGATGGCAAATAAGCAATAAACATATGAAAAGATACCCCACTTAATGTCATCAGGGAAATGCAAATTCATTGAGATACCACTACACACTTATCAGAATGGCCAACATCTATAACAATGGTAATACCAAATGCTGACAAGTGTGTGGAACAACATATTTTCTGGTAGAAATGCAAAATAGTGCAGATACTTTGGAAGACAGTTTGCAATTTCTTACAGATCTAAACACACTCTTTTATATGAACCAGAATCATGCTCCTTGGTACTTATCCAAAAAAGCTGAAATGTCCATACAAAAATCTGAACACAATGTTCATAGCAGCTTTCATAATTGTCAAAACTTGGAAACAACTGACACGTCCTTCTGTAGGTGAGTAGATAAACTGGTATATCAAGACAATGGAATATTATTATTTAGTGCCTAAAAGAAATGATCTGTAAAGTCATGGGAAGACATGGAGGAATCTTACATGCATATTAAAAAGTGAAAGAAGCCAACTGGAAAAGGCTACATATGATTCCAATTATATGACACTCTGGAAAAGACAAATATGGGGAGAACTTTAAATATCAATGGTGGTTAGTGGTTATGATGGTGGAGAGGAGCAATGATGACAGGCAGAGCACAGAGAATTTTTATGATGGTGAAAATACATTGCATGGTACTATAATGGATCACTTCCCTGGTAGCTCAGATGGTAAAGCGTCTGCCTGCAATTTGGGAGACCTGGGTTCGACCCCTGGGTTTCAAAGATCCCCTGGAGAAGGAAATGGCAACCCACTCCAGTACTCTTCCGTGGAAAATCCCATGGACAGAGGAGCCTGGTAGGCTACAGCCAATGGGGTCGCAAAAACCTCAAAGAGTCAGACATGACTGAGCAACTTCACAAAATGGATCACGGTGGATACACGTCATTATACATTTGTTCACATCCATAGACTACAAGACCAAGACAGAACTTTGTCACCACCGCAATATGCTACAGTAAATGCTAAAGAAAAGAAAAAAAAAAAAGTGTTCAGTCTGAAAATGATAAAGTCAGAACTAATGAAGGGCATTAGAAACTTTTACATCTGAGTAAGGGATGCAGAGTACATCATGAGAAACGCTGGGCTGGAGGAAGCACAAGCTGGAGTCAAGATTGCTGGGAGAAATCTCAGTAACCTCAGATATGCAGATGACACCACCCTTATGGCAGAAAGTGAAGAGGAACTAAAGAGCCTCTTGTGAGTGAGAGAAAGAGGAGAGTGAAAAAGATGGCTTAAAGCTCAACATTCAGAAAAGTCAGATTATGGCATCCGGTCCCATCATTCATGGCAAATAAATGGGGAAACAGTGGCTGACTTTATTTTTCTGGGCTCCAAAATCACTGCAGATGGTGACTGTAGCCATGAAATTAAAAGATACTTACTCCTTGGAAGGAAAGTTATGACCAACCTAGACAGCATATTAAAAAGCAGAGACATTACTTTGTCAACAAAGGTCTGTCTAGCCAAGGCTATGGTTTTTCCAGTGGTCATGTATGGATGTGAGAGCTGGACTGTAAAGAAAGCTGAGCACAGAAGAATTGATGCTTTTGAACTGTGGTGTTGGAGAAGACTCTTGAGAGTCCCATGGACTGCAAGGCAATCCAACCAGTCCATCCTAAAGGAGATCAGTCCTGGGTGTTCATTGTAAGGACTGATGTTGAAGCTGAAACTCCAATACTTTGGCCACCTGATGCAAAAAGCTGACTCATTTGAAAAGACCCTGATGCTGGGAAAGATTGAGGTTAGGAGGAGAAGGGGATGACAGAGGATGAGATGGTTGGATGGCAACACCAACTCAATGGACATGGGTTTGGGGGAACTCTGGGAGTTGATGATGGACAGGGAGGCCTGGGGTACTGTGGTTCATGGGGTCGCAAAGAGTCGGACACGACTAGCGACTGAACTGAACTGAAGCAAATTGATCATTTTCTTTTTAATTTACTTAAAGGAAAAGTGTTTAAGTTAAAAAATACTGATATATAATGATGTAGTACATAAGCTTTTTACAGCATCAGCAATTATGAAGGCAAGTGCTAAATGAATCTT
>NW_011494945.1:11650802-11655956 GCF_000754665.1 Bison bison bison | reverse complement strand
CATTTTTTGTGAAGCAAATATTAATATAAGAGGTAAATTATTAATCATAGAGGTAAGGCAATTACTTTGAAATTAAAATATCAACTGATATAGTATTAAAATAAATTAAAGTTGAATTTTAAAAATTATTCAATAGTCTAGAAGAAGGAAAATGGAAAAGCAAAAAACAGAAAGGAGATAGTAAATACCCATCTTGCCAGTTGATAATGAATAACAACAACACAGTAAATATTAGTAAGTATATAACAATCTAAACAACATCAACAAACATTTTGACTTAGTTTATATCCATGGAAGACTATACCAGATAAGTGAAGAATACAAAAAGAATTTTTTCATAAACATAAGGTATAGTTACCAAAGTAGACAATATGTTGACTATAAAACAAGTCTTAATTTTAATTGATTAAAATATTTTTATTCAAGATAATTAAATGAAAAATTTATAATGATGACATAACTAAGCAGATCAGAATGCAAATGTTTAAAAGTCTCAATTATCATTATGTCAACAAAAATATGATTTCTAGGGAAATTATAAAATATTTAGAACTAAAAATGAAAGTGTTAGTTGCTCAGTCATGTCTGACTCTTTGTGATTCCATGGACTGCAGCCTGCCAGGCTCCTCTGTCCATGGGATTTTCCAGGAAAGAATACTGGAGTGAGTTGCCATTCCCGTCTCTGGGGATCTTCCAGACTCAAGGATTGAACCCAGGTCTTTTATGTCTCCTGCATTGGCAGGCAGGTTCTTTACCATCTGAGCCATAAAATATAATACAAATACAACAGTCTAAACATTTTGAGGTAAAACAGTACTTGAAGATAAAATTATATCTAAGGCATTAAACTTAATGACCTAATGTTTCATCTCAACAATAAAATAGAAAGGGAATAACAAAAAATAATGATAATAATAGAAAGAAGTTGAAGATATGGAAGAAAGGAAATAAGAAATAAAAGTGCTGAAACCAATGAAATACAAAAAAAAGAGTACAGAGAGATGGTGCCTTGAGATTATTTACAAATCAATTAACGGACTGATTAAGATAAAAATTGAAAGTATGAAGAACCATATTGAATTAGAGACAATAAAATAATAATGAGGATATTATGAACAAGTTTCTGCCGGGAAATTTTGCAACCTAAATGAAGAGGAAAAAGTATTGAAAGATATAATTTGCTAAGATTAACCTAAGATGAAACAAAAATATAGATAACATTATCTCTACTAAAACACTAAATCCTTCATACACACATGTCAACCAGAAAAATCCAGATCCACATGGGCTCACTAGGTAATAGTACTAAAGTTTAAAGAAACATCATGAAGTCTATAAACTTTCTTCGGAAAATAGAGAAGGTGGAGATACCAATGCATTTACGAAGCCAGTATTACATTTAGTTCAAACACAAGCATCACAAGAAAAAACAACTTTAAATATAGCCATAAGAATTTTACTCTATATACCAATATTACCCACAAAAATCTTAACAAATCTAGCAAATCAAATCCAACAACATAAAAAATGGTAATAAATCATGATAAGTAAGATTTTTCTAGGATGAAAGATTGTTTCAGTGTCAGACAACCACTCAGTATAATTGACCTTATGTATTAATTTTCTATTGATCCATAAGCAATTACAACATATTCAGCACCTTTAAACAACATCCATTATTAGTTCACAGTTCTGTATGTCAGCAGTCTAGGAATGGCCTAGCTGGGTTTTCTTTCTTTTTTCTCTTATTTTTCAACTTGGAGGTTTCTAATTTGGACAACCAAGTGGACAGCACAGCACAATTCCTAGCATGTGGTGACTCAGACAGTAAAACATCTGCCTGTAACACAGGAGACCAGGGTTCAATTCCTGGGTCATGTAGACCCCCTGGAGAAGGAAATGGCAACTCACTCCAGTACTCTTGTCTGGAAAAATCCCATGGATGGAGGAGCCTGGTAGGCTACAGACCATGGGCTGCAAAGAGTCAAACACAACTGAGTGACTTCACTTTCTTTCTATTTAGTCTTCAGTCAATATTCATTGGATAAATGCATAAACAGTGGAACCATAACTAAATTAAAGACTGTAAAATTTATTAGTATATTAGATGTAAAATGACTTCAAGGAAATTTTAACAAATACTGGTAGGGTTGGAAGTGTTTCCAGTCCCCTTTCCCCTAACCTTTTTGAATTATTTCATTTAGAAAAAAATTTAAACACACATTAAAAATAGAGACACTGGTATAATGAACACCCCACTCCAGTACTCTTGCCTGGAAAATCCCATGGATGGAGGAGCCTGGTAGGCTGCAGTCCATAGGCTCGCTAAGAGTCAGACATGACTGAACAACTTCACTTTGACTTTCACTTTCATGCACTGGAGAAGGAAATGGCAACCCATTCCAGTATTCTTGCCTAGAGAATCCCAGGGATGGGGTAGCCTGGTGGGCTGCCGTCTATGGGGTCACACAGAGTTGGACATGACTGAAGCGACATAGCAGCAGCAGCATGTACTTATTAACTGGGTAACTGAATTTAGCAAATGTTAGCAGTGTTGCCACATTAACCTCATCATTGTATATATGTATTATTATTACATTTATTTCAGAAATATTCTAAATATCTAAATATTTTAAACATCATGAGAGAATTCACCTATAAATACTTCAAAGTGCACCTCTAGAAGATAAGGGCATTTCTTGTCTTAAGTTACAATCCTAAAAAACATTATCAAATTTAACATATCAAAAATACTTGTTTATGAATAATTTCTTCAATATTACCTAATATATTTTTATGTATGGCTTGTCCAAATGAGGAGCTATCTTATTATGGTTTTGAGTTACATTTTCCTTATGATACTGAGCATCTTTTCTTGTATTTATTGGCCACTTGATTATCTTCACTGGATAAAAATCTATTCAAATAATTTAACCACTTTTAAATTGGATTGTATTTTTACTATGGAGTTGTAAAAATTTGGTATATATTCTAGGTACAAATCCTTTATCAGAGATATGATTTGCAAGTCTTTCCCCCTCATCCTATGGATTGTCTTTTCACAATATATATTTGGCCATCTTCATTTTATATGGCTTTAAGATACAAAAAATATATGTTTCAGCTAGTGCACTGTAAAGATGCTGACTGGTACTATTTTTTGCAATCCCAACTTAACTAGGCATCTCCTGCTAGGGAATGCTATGCTATGCTATGCTAAGTCACTTCAGTCGTGTCCGACTCTGTGCAACCCCATAGACAGCAGTCCACCAGGCTCCCCCGTCCCTGGGATTCTCCAGGCAAGAACACTGGAGTGGGCTGCCATTTCCTTCTCCAATGCATGAAAGTGAAAAGTGAAAAGTGAAAGTGAAGTCGCTCAGTCATGTCCGACTCTTAGCGACCCCATGGATTGCAGCCTAACAGGCTCCTCGGTCCATGGGATTTTCCAAGCAATAGTACTGGAGTGGGGTAATTTTCTTCAAATATACTCTCAAGTTTTCACATTTATTTCATTAAAGGAAAACATGAATAACAGTTTAGTTTTCTTTAATTTATGAAGGTAGAAAGTTTTGACATCTCACCTGAAAACATGCTATCTTTAGTAATCGACCAGAGTTGTAGTCATCTCTTCCTTAAAGGTTAGATAAAACTGCTGTGAACTCATGAATGATTTATCTCTAATTTCCTGTTACTCTCTTATTTGGAAATTCTTCTGTTCAAATATTCTTTCTTTTTATTTAGCTAATTTCCAATCTAATTGATACATAACATTATGGTTGACCCTTGAACAACACAGGTTTGGACTGTGCAGGCCCACTACAATGCAACTGTTTTCTTACAATGAACATAGAATTGGCCCTTGGTATCCACAAAAGCAGAAAACACAGATACTTAACGCTAACTGTGTGATTTGGGCATCCATGGATTTTTGGTATCTGCCGCAGTTTCTGTAAATAATCCCTGACAGATACCAGAGGACAAACATAGTTTCAGATGTACAACATTTAGCAATGCAATATGTATATACTTCAAAATGATCACCACGGTATTCCAGTTATCTAATACTGTGTGCGTGTGTTATTCACTCAGTTGTGTCTGACTCTTTGCTATACCATGGGCTATAGCCCACCAGGCTCCTCTGTCTATTGGATTCTCCAGGCAAGAATACTGGAGTGGGGTGCCATTCCCTTCTCCAAGGGAACTTCGCAACCCAGGGATCAAACCTGCATCTCCTGCACTGGCAAACAGATTCTTTACCATCTGAGCCACCAGGAAAGCTTTTATCTAATACTGATCACCATATATAATTACATTTTTTTTCCTTGTGATGAGAACTTTTAAGATCTAGCTACTCTCCTAACAATGTTCAAAAATACAATGCTGAGCAGAGGATCTGAACAACATTTTTCCAAGGAAAACATACAGAGGGCAAACAGGTAGATGAAAAGCTGCTCAACATCACTAATCAAACAAAATGAAAATCAAAACCGCAAAGAGATATCACCTCACACCAGTTAGAATGACTGTTATCAACAAGAAAAGAGATAACAAGTGCTGACCAGACTGTGGGAAAAACGGGAACCCTGGTGCACTGTAGCTGGGGATGTAAATTGGTGCAGCCACTATGGAAATTAGTAGGGAGCCTGGCAAGAAATTACAAACATAACTACCTACCATAAGATGCAGCAATTCCATTTCTGGGTATTTATCCAAAGGAAATAAAATCACCACCCCAAAGAGATACCAGCATCCCCATGGTCACTGCAGCATTATTTTACAGTAACCAAGACATGGAATTAATATGTGCCTATCAACGGATGAACAGTGTCCACAACGGAGGAACGGTGTCCACGTTACTGGATGGAGGGGTTTGACCAAAGAAGCCAGTTCCCCCACTGCAGGTTTGGCACCTGGTTTGGCTCAGAAACAGAGAAATGCCCTGAGGCTGTTCCTCAGGCCGAAAGGCTAGAGAACAGGCTGCAATGGTCTCCTGGATGAATTCTAAGACACCTCACAACTGCCCCTAGGATAAACCGGCATGTTCTGGACCTTGGCAGAGGTAGGACTAGAGACCCAGGATTCAAAATCAGAAGCCCAACTTGCTGCTCTGGCACCTCCCTTTCTGGAAAGGCTGTGTCTAATTGTGGCAATTTG
>NW_011494945.1:11604188-11650702 GCF_000754665.1 Bison bison bison | reverse complement strand
AATTTGCCGCTGTGCACAAGCAGTTTACTTCCCAGGGCTGGTCTCCCAGGGTTCCAGCTCTACATCTTTGGACAGGAGCCTAATACAATCTCCCCCCGACCCCTTACTGTGACTGAGTCTGGAATGAGGTACTGCTGGCACCCATGGGACTCGGGTGTTCCTCATCCCAGGATTCCCCTGCTGGCTCCAATAAAATGTTTTAAATCCCCAGTTTGAACTTCCTGCTGGGTGCAGTCGTGCCACTTCTGCTATGATCAGAACCACTTGATTCACCGTATCCCCGCTCATTGCCTTCCTGGCCCTCCACTGGGACCAGCACTCACTCCCCTGACACACCCAATGACTGGGAGCAATAAATAAGTAAATAAATGAATAAGTAAATATTTAAATTCAAAAGGATATTAATTGAGACCTTTTATAGATTGAAACCTAGAAGTCAATTGATCACACATAGGCACAGCTGGAGGCTTGTGAAAACAGGTCCAACTGAAAGATATCTTGGGTCCCCAGTTAGATCCAGTTATTCTGCATCTGTGGATTTAAAATGATCATCATCCAGAGGATGAGGTGGCTGGATGGCATCACCAATGCAATGGACATGGCCTTGGACAATGGACATGACCTTGGGCAAACTTCGGGAAATGGTGAGAGACTGGGAGGCCTAGCATGCTGCAGTCCATGGGATCACAAAGTGTCAGACACAATTGGATGACTGTACAACAACAACAACATTCACAGTGGAGTATATGTATCGATCCGTGCTACAAATATCTACAGCTGGCTTGCCTGATGCTTCCAGTCATGCATTCAACTCTGGGTCTTGAGATCCTGAAAGATCAATCCTTCAAGTCTTGGGCAAGACTTAACCAAATACAGTGCCTGGTTTGGGGCCACAATGAGGCCATTTGCTGGCATCAAGCTATTGCCGACTAAAGTTCTCTGCTTCACCCACCTCTGGATTGCTGATGGGTTGATGGAATTCTACTCACAGCCTCAAAATCTGAAATCAAGGTGTTGGCTGGACTGAGTTCTCATTTGGAGGTTCTGGGGAAGGATCTGCTTCAAAGCTCACTAAAGTTGTCCACAGCATTCAGTTCCTTTTAGTTAAAGGGCTGAGGTCCTCTTTCCTTGCTGGCTGGCAGCCATAAGCTGCTTTCAGTTCCCATATTCCTTGCTGCATGCCCCCTACCTTCCCTCATACCAGCAACTCAGAATTTCTCTCTTGTCAAATCTCATTCATACTTAGGTTTGCTCTGACTTTCTCTGTCTCTGACTTTGAAATCCAGATTTAAGGGGCTCATTTGATCAGGTCTGGCCCACCCAAATAATCTCCCTCTTTTAAGATCAGTTGATTAGGAGCCTCAGTTACATCTGCAGAAGCCCTTCACGACAACACCTACAGTAGTGTTTAATCGAATATTTGGTGGAAGGAGTGTACACACTAAGGGCCAGGAATTGTGGGGGCCATTTTAGAATTCTATCTAACAAATTTTAATAATAGAATAAAGTGGGCTATTTCAGTAGATGCAGAAAAGCATTTCAGCACCAATTCGCAATTAAGATATGTTAAAGTAAGAATTTGATTTCAATTCAAAATCTACTGACTATTAAAACATCTCAGAACATGATAGAATAAGAGGAAACTTCCCATATGTGATAAAGTGAATCTATAAAAAAACCAATAGCTAATGCTCTAATTAATGATGAAAACCAACCATATTCCTTTCTTTGTCTTTGATTTTTGAAAGGAATATGTTATGTGATCATTTCTGTTAATGTTACACTAGAGATTCTAATGATTACAGGAAAGGAGAAAAGAAGAAAAAAAGAAGTAAAACTATCACCATTTTTAGGTGACTTAATTATGATTATGTGTTAAAAAAAAGAAAAAGGAATTTACCAATTTTTAAAAGCATAACTTAGCAAGGTTACAAATGACAAATGTAATACATATAAAATTTATTTTCATAAACAGAAAATAATTGGGAAATGTAGTTTTAAGAGAGCCAATTTATAACAGCATGAAAGAAACATAAAATATCAATTCAGTTCAGTTCAATCGCTCAGTCGTGTCTGACTCTTTGCGACCCCATGGACTGCAGCACACCAGGCCTCCCTGTCCATCACCAACTCCTGGAGTTTACACAGACTCATGTCCATTGAGTTGGTGATCCCATTTAACTCTGTCGCCCCCTTCTACTTCTAATTGCACATATTAGATCTCTAGAAAATCAGGAAAAAGAATATTCTTATCCTCAGGATCTCAGGAGTATAAGAGTATTACATCTCTGAAAATGTGTTTTGTTTCATCTGGAACAGCATTTATTAATTCATTTTTCCAGATGCTAATCAACGCTGATATCTTGCTGGAGACTATTTTCCTAGTGTCTTAGAGGAAGCCATGCACCTGTCATAGTTTCTTTACATCTTGGTCTTCATTTACTCTCTTTAAGCATTTTCAGCATAGTCCAACCATGAAAAAATGTGTAAATCAGTATGAATGAGTAAACTAGTAATACAAAAGTTCAGAGGGACAGGGGACAAATTTAGATCTAGACAGACCATAACTCATTCCCAACTTTTCTATACACAAATTGAACTCTGCTGACACTAGTCTCTGGGCACCAGGAGAGGGCTTTAGGCCATGACAAAACTTAACTTCATGAAACTTTATAGACCAGAATTATGCAGCCTGAATTACTATGCTTAAGCAGACAAAAGATAATGCTTGAGTCCACTGATAGCAGACATTTACCCTTCAAGGCGGCCATCCATGAATTCTACGAGGTAAGAATGGTAATAGGCTGATAGAACTTAACCCTGACTTCTGAGCATCTTATACAGTGGTGTGTCGTCATGAACTATCAGCAGCTGATCCTTGTAGAAATAATTGTTTTCTCTGATATTGCCTTAAGTATTATTCATGACATGACAAGGAGAGCCATGGGAGAAAATTAGTCTAAAGCTACAAAAAATTAATTTTATTGATGATGTCAGTCCTGCCAAGGCGTGTGTGTGTGTGTGTGTGTGTTCATTCAATATCCTGACAGCTGGGAATCTATTTCCTCCCAGCATGTATATTAAAGTTGACATGATCTTCAAGGTAGGAATTTTTCTAATATACTTGTGGCCTTTGAATTGCTCCCAGGATTAAAAAAAAAATAGAGAAAGGCCTGACCCTAAACTTGCACTTCAAGTTGCTTTTGGTATTTTTTGTTATTGTTTGCTTTTCACTTACAGAATCGATGTTCTTTATGATTAAACAAATAGTTTGTATTTTGGAAATAATTAAAACCATGGGAAAAGTCACCATTCATTACACAGAAAAAATTCCAGGGATGCCACATTTTGAATATTGAAACATAACAGAATATCTGTAAAGATTGGGCTAACATGCATAAAGATACAAATTAATACTGTACATGGCAAGATTATCCTAAATTGAGGATAGGAAGAGAAAGTTATTTAAACTTTATTAAGCCTCTATTGAGCTCCAGGAATTGTGATAAAATTTCCCATAATATTTTAATAAGGTAAAACCGCAATTGCAACACATTTATAAATGTGGTAAATGTTGGTTATTAACAAGTCTAAATGTTTTGTTCAATGTAATGGATTTCTTGTACATCCAGTTGTGCCCCAACATCTTTAGGGGAAAGACTCTGATATGTATTGTGAAAAGTAAGTAATTATCAAAAGAAAAGATACAGGACAACCTGCTGGGTAGACGGGGCTTTTGAGACTTTGGGAGAAGGAGAAAAGACTTAAATCTCTTTTTTTAATTTGGTAAAGAATGCATTTTTTTTAACAAATATTTACTGACCAGTTACTCTGAACTCAACTGCATTTTAGGGCTGCAGGTATAGCAGTGAATAAGACAATGGATAGGATTTCAGTTGGTCCTAATCTCTGAAGAAGAACATAGAAGGATCTGGAGTAGAAAACCTAATTGAAGCTAAAAAACAAGTGCTCATTTAGCTAAAATACAACCTGTCACATATATCAGGAACCTGCCATTAATACTGCAGTAATTTCATTGACTAACGTAAATGAGAGAAGAGATGGGATTAACTCGTGCAGAAAGAAAAAATCCTAGACACAAATTCTCATATGGACTGAGTTCTATGCCTTTGTATAAGTCACTTCATTTTGCTTAACTTCTTTTTCATGTGTAATGTGGGAAAAATAATATTAACTCATTTACCTCCCTAATAAGAGCACCTTGAGACTTAGTATACAGTTCTGGATTCAGTGGAACAAAATAAAAATGATGATCAGAAAGGTTATGAGACCCAGAAGTCAGAGTTACTCACAAAACAGCTGTATTTAGCCAAGTTTTATAATTGCATATTCCCCAAACATAAACATGTAAGATCCTATGCCTTTCAGTTCAGTTCAGTTCAATTCAGTCGCTCAGTCGCGTCGGACTCTTTGCGACCCCATGAATCGCAGCACGCCAGGCCTCCCTGTCCATCATCAACTCCCGGAGTTCACTCAGACTCACATCCATCGAGTCAGTGATGCCATCCAGCCATCTCATCCTCTGTCGTCCCCTTGTCCTCCTGCCCCTAATTCTTCCCAGCATCAGTCTTTTCCAATTAGTCAACACGTCTCATGAGGTGGCCAAAGTACTGGAGTTTCAGCTTTAGCATCATTCCTTCCAAAGAAATCCCAGGGCTGATCTCCTTCAGAATGGACTGGTTGGATCTCCTTGCAGTCCAAGGGACTCTCGAGAATCTCTCCAACACCACAGTTCAAAATCATCAATTCTTCGGTGCTCAACTTTGTTCATAATCCAACTCTCACATCCATACATGACCACAGGAAAAACCATAGCCTTGATGAGACGGACCTTTGTTGGCAAAGTAATGTCTCTGCTTTTGAATATGCTATCTAGGTTGGTCATAACTTTCCTTCCAAGGAGTAAGCGTCTTTTAATTTCATGGCTGCAGTCAATATCTGCAGTGATTTTGGAGCCCCCAAAAATAAAGTCTGACACTGTTTACACTGTTTCCCCATCTATTTCCCATGATGGGACCAGATGCCATGATCTTTGTTTTCTGAATGTTGAGTTTTAAGCCAACATTTTCACTCTCCTCTTTCACCTTCATCAGTAGGCTTTTGAGTTCCTCTTCACTTACTGCCATAAGGGTGGTGTCATCTGCATATCTGAGGTTACTGATATTTCTCCTGGCAATCTTGATTCCAGCTTGTGCTTCTTCCAGTCCAGCCTTTCTCATGATGTACTCTGCATATAAATTAAATAAACAGGGTGACAATATACAGCCTTGACGAACTCCTTTTCCTATTTGGAACCAGTCTGTTGTTCCATGTCCAGTTCTAACTGTTGATTCCTGACCTGCATACAGATTTCTCAAGAGGCTGGTCAGGTGGTCTGGTATTCCCATCTCTTTCAGAATTTTCCACAGTTTATTGTGATCCACACAGTCAAAGGCTTTGGCATAGTTAATAAAGCAGAAATAGATGTTTTCTGGAATTCTCTTGCTTTTTCGATGATGCAGTGGATGGTGGCAATTTGGTCTCTGGTTCCTCTGCCTTTTCTAAAACCAGCTTGAACAACTGGAAGTTCACGGTTCACGTATTGCTGAAGCCTGGCTTGGAGAATTTTAAGCATTACTTTACTAGCGTGTGAGATGAGTGCAATTGTGCAGTAGTTTGAGCATTCTTTGGCATTGCCTTTCTTTGGGATTGGAATGAAAACTGACCTTTTCCAGTCCTGTGGCCACTGCTGAGTTTTCCAAATTTGCTGGCATATTGAGTGCAGCACTTTCACAGCATCATCTTTCAGGATTTGAAATAGCTCAACTGGAATTCCATCACTTCCACTAGCTTTGTTCGTAGTGACACTTTCTAAGGCCCACTTGACTTCACATTCCAGGATGTCTGCTCTAGGTCAGTGATCACACCAACGTGATTATCTGGGTTGTGAAGATCTTTTTTGCACAGTTCTTCTGTGTATTCTTGCCACCTCTTCTTAATATCGAGCCCATCTTTGCATGAAATGTTCCCTTGGTATCTCTAATTTTCTTGAAGAGATCTCTAGTCTTTTCTGTTCTGTTGTTTTCCTATATTCCTATGCCTTTATATAACAGTAAATGTAAACCTGTGATATAAAAGATTGCTTCAAGAAGAACTGCTGTTATTTATGTGTAGAAATTATTTTAAATATATTTCAAAGAAAATGTGTGGTTTTAAAAATCTATGTCATTGCCATGTAAGCAAGGAAATTATAATTGTGAATAATTATACAATGAATTAAATCATTAAGCTTTTTTAAAAATATGACTGCTCAAGAGGACTGTGGAATTATTGAGAGACTTAAATAAGGGTATATTATGCTATTCAACCTGCTTAATATCATTCCATAGAGACTTTCTTTTTGCTTTGTGATAAGCAAAGAGCCCTTTTCTTTGTCTTTAAACACAAGCATCAAAATATTAGCTATATTATATTGCCTTGAAACTCTTCTCTAGAATTACTTCACTTAACAAATGTCTTAAATTGAGGGCCACAGCTTCTTGCTGAATGTTGGCTAGAGACTTGTCCACAGCTTCTTGCCACACGAGTCTGCTAACATATCAGTTTACTTGTTCAAAACCAGCAAAGGAGAAGCATTTAGGAGAAGTTAATTTTACTAGCAATTCAGAGTCCTCCATAAGGTTACATGATATACAAAGGAAAACATTAGTTTTGCCTTATCTCTGATGGAATGACAGGTGGGTAGAAAAATGCGGTTCCATTTTGAACATAATAAACAAATATTTGCCTGGAAAATCCCATGGACAGAGGAGCCTGGTGGGCTGCAGTCCATGGGGTCGCTAAGAGTCAGACATGACTGAGTGACTTCACTTTCACTTTTCACTTTCATGCATTGGAAAAGGAAATGGCGACTCACTCCAGTGTTCTTGCCTGGAGAATCCCAGGGACGGGGGAGTCTGGTGGGCTGCCATCTGTGGGGTTACACAGAGTCGGACATGACTGAAGCGAATTAGCAGCAGCAGCAGCATGCACATATATATATGGTAATGAAATTAGATGTTGCTAATACATAATTATTAGACTTAAGCTAAAATCTTAGTTTATCCCATGCATGAAGCTAAACCACTATGTGTAAATTATTTATTATGTAATTAAAAGAAGTTTCCATACAAAATTCATGTTAATTTTTACAAATCTTATTTTAATAGCTAAGTATAAAGTGCTTATATGTAATGTTCAGTAATATTAGTACAAGTTATACAAATTGGAATATAAATAAAAATGTGCATATGTACAACTTATTATATGATAAAGAACATGTGAATGACTGTCCCAATGTCAAATGTTTGAATACCTTGACCTCCTTACATTTTTACTTAAAATAGAAATATGGAGGCTTTTGTTTGCAATAAAAAAATAACTTAGTTATGTGTCTGTGTTTGTTGTATGTGACAGAATATATATTCATAGCATAAGTCAAATTTTTCCCTTATCTACTAATGTAGATATATTGTTTATACTCATACATTTTTCTGTTATAAATTGGAGAAACACATTAACCATAATTATTATGTTCTTATAACTAGCAATCCTTCCCCCTCTCTTATCTCCTACCAGTAAATTTCTTACCTGTCAAGAGGAGAAAATTTTGAAATTTTTTAGTCTCCCAAATTGTTTAAATATGACTATAGATCTTTCTTGATTTATGATAGAGTTATATCCTGATACCCTGGAGAAGGAAATGGCAACCCACTCCAGTACTCTGGCCTGGAAAATCCCAAGGACAGAGGAGCCTGGTAGGCTACAGTCCATGGGATTGCAAAGAGTCGGACACGACTGAGTGACTTCACTTTCACTTACACTATATCCTGATAAACTCATTGCAAGTTGAAAATATCAGAAGCCAAAACTGTATCTAATATGACTAACCCACCAAACACCATAGCTTGGCCTAGCCCATCTTAAATGTACATTTACATTAGCCTACAAGTCAGGCAAAATTATCTAACACATTCATCTTAAATGTACATTTACATTAGCCTACAAGTCAGGCAAAATCATCTAACACAAAGTCTGTTTTATGATAAAGTATCAAATATCTGGCTACTGCACTAAAAGTGAAAAACAGAATGGTGGTAAGGGAACAGAAGTGTTGTAAATGCACCTGTTGCTTACCCCTTGTATCACATAGCTGACTGGGAGCTGTGGCTCACTGCCACTGCCCAGTATGGGGAGAAGGTATCCTACCTCATATCATTAGCCCAGGAAAAGATCAAAATTCAAAACTCAAAGTACAGTTTCTACCTACAGCATACAGCTTTTGAAACATCATACAGTCAAAAAAATCTTAAGTTGAACCATCCTAAATTGGGGATCATCTGTAGTAGGATGAACTACTATTACTTTTAATGGTAGAGTTCACAGAATGCATTTACTATGATAATTTGCAAGTACACTAGACAGCCCGTTCAAGTAATTATTAGGAAAAAAGTAACAGTGCCCCTTGGGATATAATGCAAGACAAAGTAAAAGAGTTTTTTCTGGATTGAAGAAGGTACAACTCTTACCTCCTTCTTCCTATCTGACTGTAACTTTTGTTAGAAAATAGAACAAAGGGAAGTTAAAACTTGATGAATGTAAAGCAAAATATAGAGGTCATTATATATTTTATAAAAATAAGTGTAAGTTTCAAACAATGAATAATCATGCATTATGACAACTGATTCAAGACAAGGGAAACAAATGATAACTGAAAAAGGCATATACACTTATCAAGTACTAACTACTTTAAAGAGTATGTTTCCATGGATTGCGATGTAAACATGAGTCACAAGACTAAGTTTTTCTTAAGACTTACTTATTTTTAAATACATTTTGTTTTTTTTACTATTTTTCCTTCTAAATAAGAAACCTTACCCTAGATTTCATTAAAATGTTATGCTTTAGGTGATAAATCTTACATTCCGTTTACTCCTGAAATATATTTAGTGTTTTCAGAGGCAGTTTCTCCAGCTAAAGAAAAAAAGAGTAAAATCTTACAAAATTTTCAAGGTCTAAAATTTATGAAGAAGGGTAATAAAACCATATGCAAGCTTATAGAGAATAACATTTTATAAAAATTAGAAATTAAATATATTCAAGCATTATAGTTTAAAAATCACTTTAATTTCTATTATACTTAGAATGGATAAATTAAAGTCCATGGGTTAAAAAAAAAAATGGCCCACTGTATGTTCTTGGAAATGCAGTATTTTTGTAACATAGCTATGCTCTTCATTTCTGTATTATCTGTGGTTGCTCTTATCCTGTAACTGCAGAGTTGAGTAGTTGTGACAGAGACCATTTGACCTGCAGAGCCTAACATTATTGGATAGGCTACAACAAAACAATGTGCTGATTCCTGTTTTAGATACTTATCACTTGACTTATGTTGCTGAATTCAAATGGATTGTAAATAAAATACAACAAATTCTGGTATAACATCCAAAGAATTTTAGATTTATATTTTGCTGATGTTCTGCAATTTTCTCTAGTTTTTCTAGTATTTTCAAAGAAATTCAAAATATTGATTCTACTAATCTCAAAATCACTCAAGTCCTGTGTGTGTGTTTGTGTATATGGTGATGGTGCCGTTTTCACTAAGTTGTGTCCGACTCTTGTGACCCTCTGGACTGTAATCCACCAGGCTCCTCTGTCCAGGGGATTTCCCAGGCAAGCATACTGGGATAGGTTGCCATTTCCTTCTCCAAGGGATTGTCCCAACCTAGGGATTGAACCCAAATTAAATTTTTTTTGAATATATTTAATTTCTAATTGAATCTGCATTGCAGGCAGATTCTTTACTGACTGAGCCACCAGGCAATCCCATTTCATATATGTATATATTATGCATAAATGTGTATATACATGTCTGAATAGTTCACCTCCGTCTCTGTGAAATATGCTTTTAATATTAAGCGAAAAGGCAGTTAATTTCTTTAACATTTAATTAGGCAGATACCTAAGTTAGCTCCTTCCAATGGCAGGTATTGTTTTGAAAAACTCCCTCTTCTTCTGTAATACAGTTATTCTTTATTTATATTCAAATCATAATCTAAAGCTCATCATTTTAGTTTGGCATTCCCCTAAAGACAAGTCTCCTCAATGTGTCTTTATAGGGATTTTGCTTCCAGGATTAAATTTGAGTCCCAAACAGAGCATATGTGATGTAAAAACAATGTTATGTTTAAACATATTGCAATTTTAAATATAAAATAATCAGCTATTAATATATATTTAATGAATGTATTTATAAATAATATTAATGTATAAATTTAAAAGTAATGCAAGTTATAAATTAGAAGGGTTATTTTGTTGTTTCTAAAGTCTACTTTTTGGGCTGCCTAAGTTTCTTAGGCCACCAGTAAACTTTGAAAATTTTCTTTCAAATCTGTGGAAAGCAAAGAGATGAAAAGGAAGCTCCATACCAGCTTATGAGAATGTACTTCTCTGATGATATAATCAGAGCAAATCTATAGACTCTTTCCCTTAATAATTTAAGAGCATTTTAAAATAGGTGTGAAAATATACCTGGAAGAACACAGCCTAAATAGACAAGGATTTAGTACTCAAAACAACATAAAAAGTACTACCTGAGAATATTGTTGCAAGTGTTCATCTAGCTTTAAGGATGTCCATAAACAAATCTAGAATGGTGACACATCAGAATCATTTTCATGACTTTCAGAGCTAACAGTCATATACTTATGTCATTCAGTCATCAATTCTCATGTTTCTACCATCAGTGCCGCAGTCTCTGAGGAAGAAGTAATAAGTAGCAATCCTTCTGTTCAAGGGCTTTGCCTCCTAATTAAGAGATAAATCTAAATGAGCGTTTGCACAAAACCCCAAGCATTAGCAAGCAATTTTTAAAATAGCCTTTTAGAGAAATATGCCATGGCAATGGTTTTAAAATATTCTCCTGCTATAACCTAAATATGTTTTATTTTATACCCAGGCATACATACACAGACACACAATCACTCAAATGTCAAGAAACAACATCTATTTTTAGCTCTAGTAATGCCAAAGCCTTTGACTGTGTGGATCACAATAAACTGTGGAAAAGTCTTCAAGAGATGGAATACCAGACCACCTGATCTGCCTCTTGAGAAATTTGTATGCAGGTCAGGAAGCAACAGTTAGAACTGGACATGGAACAACAGACTGGTTCGAAATAGGAAAAGGAGTTCGTCAAGGCTGTATATTGTTACCCTGTTTATTTAACTTATATGCAGAGTACATCATGAGAAACGCTGGACTGGAAGAAACACAAGCTGGAATCAAGATGCCAGGAGAAATATCAATAACCTCAGATATGCAGATGACACCACCCTTATGGCAGAAAGTGAAGATGAACTAAAAAGCCTCTTGATGAAAGTGAAAGAGGAGAGTTAAAAAGTTGGCTTAAAGCTCAACATTCAGAAAATGAAGATCATGGCATCTGGTTCCACCACTTCATGGGAAATAGATGGGGGAACAGTGGAAACAGTGTCAGACTTTATTTTTCTGGGCTCCAAAATCACTACAGATGGTGACTGCAGCCATGAAATTCAAAGACACTTACTCCTTGGAAGGAAAGTTATGACCAACCTAGATAGCATATTCAAAAGCAGAGACATTACTTTGCCAACAAAGGTTCGTCTAGTCAAGGCTATGGTTTTTCCTGTGATCATGTATGGATGTGAGAGTTGAACTGTGAAGAAGGCTGCGCGCCAAAGAATTGATGCTTTTGAACTGCGGTGTTGGAGAAGACTCTTAAGAGTCCCTTGGACTGCAAGGAGATCCAACTAGTCCATTCTGAAGGAGATCAGCCCTGGGATTTCTTTGGAAGGAATGATGCTAAAGCTGAAACTCCATTACTTTGGCCACCTCATGCGAAGTGTTGATTCATTGGAAAAGACCCTGAATCTGGGAGGGATTGGGGGCAGGAGGAAAAGGGGACGACAGAGGATGAGATGGCTGGATGGCATCACTGACTCGATGGATGTGAGTCTGAGTGAACTCCGGGAGTTGGTGATGGACAGGGAGGCCTGGCGTGCTGCGATTCATGGGGTCGCAAAGAGTCGGACACGACTGAGCGACTGATCTGATCTGATCTGAATACGCTCTATTCTGTTCAAGTTGATGTCATTTTTGGTACAATTGTCAAAAATCTTAAGCTGATAACATGAGTTGTCAATGGGTCATAACCTGCTGTTTGAAGAACAGTGCCCTGAGATTTTATTAAGGACCTAAATATTTTCAGATAAAGAATTGGCCAATAGCGTATACAAGAAACATAACTGAGTTCAAAGCTGCAAGATCTTGATGAGCCTTGCAGCTCGGCAATGTAATGATTTTATGAGCTATTCTAAGTCAGTCTACTTTGGAACCTTAGTTTGTCATCTATAAAAACAAAATAAAATTTTGTCTATCCCACTGAATATAGAATTTTGGAAATAAACAATGATAACAGATATGGAAGCATTTTGTCAACTGTAATATAACAAAATTTATAATTTATTTTGAATGTTTAAATAACTAGGAATAAACCAGATCACAATATTCAGTTTTTAGAGACTTGAAAGTAGTCTTACAAGAATTTTAACTTCTCAATTTTTATCATTAAAGAAGATATTCTGAAGCAACTAGAGGAAAGCAGTGGTTTCTTCAGTGAATACATGTGAGTGTAGAAGTGTGGAACAGAAGCAGGGGCCATGTTGTCATCAGAGGGGCAGTAAAATTTCCCATCTCTAGTAGTGTTAGGGCTGCCGTAACAAAGTTCTACAGACTGAGAAGCCTGAACAGCAGCTTTTTTTTTTTTTTTTTTTAGTAGTTCTGGAGCCTAGAAGTCTGAGATCAAGTGTCAGGCATGGTTGGTTTCTTCCATGCTCTTTCTCACTGACTTGTAAATGGCTGTCTTCACCCTGTGTCTTCACATGGTTTTTTCTTGTGTGTGTGTGTTTCCTAATCTTCCATCTTACAAGGACATGAGTAATACTGGATTAGGACCCATCTTAATAATCTGATTTTAACTTTATTACCTCTAAAGGCCATAATTCCAAATATAGTAAAATTCTGAGTTACTGGTGGTTAAGACTTCAGCATATGAACTTAGGAGAACACAACTTAGCCTGTAACACCATTTACTTTCTCCTTTGTTATTATTACTTATACTTTGTCATTTAATACCAAGGAAAACATGCTATTTATTTATGCATAATGCTTTGTGTACAACTGAATATCTCATTCATTTTTTCAAGGGTTCAAAATATAATTATTTCTGTATTAGAAAAATGGTCATATCTCATTTATAATTTATTAAATTATACTATTTAATAAAATCAATTATTTAACAAAAATCATTCTTTAATGCTTCCTCTTAACAAAAGAAAATATATTTTTAAAAAGGCATAGCAACTTGATTAGTTCCCAATCTTAAAATGGAGGCTGCTGCTGCTGCTGCTAAGTCGCTTCAGTCGTGTCCGCCTCTGTGTGACCTCATAGACGGAGGCCCACCAGGCTCCCCAGTCCCTGGGATTCTCCAGGGAAGAACATTGGAGTGGGTTGCCATTTCCTTCTCCAATGCATGAAAGGGAAAAGTGAAAGTGAAGTCGCCGACCCCATGGTCTGCAGCCTACCAGGCTCCTCTGTCCATGGGATTTTCCAGGCAAGAGTACTGGAGTGGGGTGCCATTGCCTTCTCCATAAAATGGAGGCAGTAGTTATCTATTTGGAGATAGAGATTTTTTAAAGGAAATTAACATATTCAAAAAGTCAAATGAGGATCTGAGATAAAATATTAATATATTTACATATTTAGAAGTAAATGAAAGATTTTGAATGCTACTAAATTTTGTTTCAAGTTACTTAGTTCCCCAGCTAAGTAAAAACATTTGTTTTCTTTGTTGAAGCATCCTAAGACTAATAAAAATCCATTTTAATTAGCAAGAATACATTGCATTTTCAGCTACAGACACAAATGCATTCCCACAGTTTGAGACTGTATAAGATTGTTATATTCTTATTTATAATTTGCATATTTATAGTAATACAAAACTGCTTTCCTGAGTGCTGCCGGCTTCTCTGCCGCCTCACGCCTGCCACTGGGATTCACCTGAGCTGCACATCAGCTTGTGTGGCCATCCATAAGGATGGTTGGGCTGGCGTGGTTGCAAATGACGCAGGCGACAGAGTTACTCCAGCTGTTGTTGCTTACTCAAAAAATGAAGATGTTGTTGGATTGGCAGCAAAACAAAGTAGAATAAGAAATATTTCAAACTCAGTAATGAAAATCAAGCAGATCCTTGGCAGAAGACACACAGTGGTTCCAGGTCTCAGCCTTGGAAGCATCCTGCCTTTTGTGGAGAAGCCAGTCCCCTTGTTGCCAAGCCAGTAAGGCCCTTTGTAGCCCTTGGTCCGGTCCCCATCCTAAGTGACCTCCCAAAGTTGGGCTTCTCTCAGCCCTGGCATCCTGCCTCTTTGCAACCTACTTACAGGTAGCTCCGCCTAACTTAATGCCACAATTATCCTTACGCTGCTCCTGTAACTTGCATTCCTCTGTGGCCTTCCAGCCAGAAATGCAGTCCTCGGACCTGGCTTCTCAGCAATTAGCTCTAGAGAGGGAAGAAGCGGCTGGCTCTTGGAGATAGACTGGAGCACCCAGAAATTCCTCACACCTTCAGGTCAGCACTCTCCTGCCCGGGAGCCTCCTCCAGCTAGCCTTTCTTCCCAGTCTGCCATGGCAACTTCCAATAGACGTGCAGGCTTCCGGTGGTACAGACAGGAGATACGCAGGCTTCTCTCCCCACTAGGCAAGGCAGAGTACATTCAGTGCCTGCAGACCATGAATCACAACGCAGATGTCTATCAGGCCGTGTCCAAGCGGATGTAGCAGGAAGACTTCTGCCGCACCATGCTTCAGTGCAGCTCCAGATTCAAAGGCAGTTCAGTTCAGTCGCTCAGTCTTGTTCGACTCTTGGTGACCCCATTAACTGCAACACGCCAGGCTTCCCTGTCCATCACCAACTCCTGGAGTTTACTCAAACTCATGTCCATTGAGTTGGTGATGCCATCCAACCATCTCATCCTCTATTGTCTTCTTCTCCTTCTGCCTTGAATCTTCCCAGCATCGGGGTCTTTTCAAATGAGTCAATTCTTCGCATCAGATGGCCAAAGTACTGGAGTTTCAGCTTCAGCATGAGTCCTTCCAGTGAATATTCAGGACTGCTGTCCTTTACGATGGACTGGTTGGATCTCCTTGTAGTCCAAGGGACTCTCAAGAATCTTCTCCAACACCACAGTTCAAAAGCATCAATTCTTTGGTGCTCAGCTTTCTTTATAGTCCAACTCTCATATCCATACCTGACTACTGGGAAAACCATAGCTTTGACTAGATGGACTTTTGTTGGCAAAATAATATCTCTGCTTTTTAATATGCTGTCTAGGTTGGTCAAATATTTTCTTCGAAGGAGCAACAGTCTTTTAATTTCATGGCTGCAGTCACCATCTGCAGCGATTTTGGAGCCCCCCAAAATAAAATCTGTCACTGTTTCCATTATTTCCCCATCTATTTGACATAAAGTGATGGGACCAGATGCTGTGTTCTTAGTTTTCTGAATGTTGAGTTTTAAGCCAACTTTTTCTCGCTCCTCTTTCACTTTCATCAAGAGGCTTTTTAGTTCTTTGCTTTCTGCCATAAGGGTGAAGTCATCTGCATTTCTGAGATTATTGATATTTCTCCCAGCAATCTTGATTCCAGCTTGTGCTTCTTCCAGCCCAGCATTTCTCATGATGTACTCTGCATATAAGTTAAATAAGCAGGATGATAATATACAGCCTTGACATACTCCTTTCCCTATTTGGAACCAGTCTGTTGTTCCATGTCCAGTTTTAATTGTTGCTTGACCTGCATACAGATTTCTCAAGAGGTAAGTCAGGTGGTCTGGTATTCCCATATCTTGAAGAATTTTCCAGTTTGTTGTGATCTACACAGTCAAAGGCTCTGGCATAGTCAATAAAGTGGAAATAGACGTTTTTTCTGGAATTCTCTTGCTTTTTCAATGATCCAGTGGATGTTGTAAATCTGATCCCTGGTTCCTTTGCCTTTCCTAAATCCACCTTTAACATCTAGAAGTTCACGGTTCATGTACTGTTGTAGCTTGTAATGGAGAATTTGAGCTTTACTAGCGTGTGAGATGAGTGCAATTGTGCAATAGTTTGAGCATTTTTTTGGCATTGCCATTCTTTGGGATTGGAATGAAAACTGACCTTTTCCAGTCCTGTGGCCACTGCTGAGTTTTCCAAATTTGCTGGCATATTGAATGCAGCACTTTCACAGCATCATCTTTCAGGATTTGAAATATCTCAACTGGAATTCCATCATCTCCACTAGCTTTGTTCATAGTGATGCTTCCTAAGGCCCACTTGTCTTTGTATTCCAGGATGTCTGGCTCTAGTCCAGTGATCACACCATCATGGTTATCTGGGTCATGATGATCTTTTTTTTATAGTTCTTCTGTGTATTCTTGCCACCTCTTCTTAATATCTTCTGCTTCTATTAGGTCCATATCATTTCTGTCCTTTATTGTGCCCATTTTTCCATGAAATATTCTCTTGGTATCACTAATTTTCTTGAAGAGATCTCTAGTCTTTCCCATTCTATTGATTTCCTCTATTTCTTTGCATTGATCACTGAGGAAGGCTTTCTTATCTCTCCTTGCTATTCAAAGTCTTGAAGAACTTATATTTAAAGACCTATGTGGCCCACACCACAAGTATGGGTAATTCACCACACTGTCCCTTTTATGATATGTTGAATCAGCTTATCTGAAATCAGATAGTGACTGATACAGACAAGTTAATGGAGGATGCTGCTTGGGCCAAGAACAGTGACCTGAATTTAGCATCCCCTGACACCACCGGGGAGGAGGGGACTAGCATTCTGGGAGCAAAAAGGACTCAGGGAGCAGCCTATTTTGAAAACAGTGAAGCAATCAGATGAGGATTGGCAGCTGAGGGTCAGTGACCAGATGCCAGAAACCAGTGACCTAGAGGACTCCTGGGATAACTCCTTGGGTGCAGGGTGCTCTCAAGGGACCCCCAGCTACAGCAACTCCCACCACCTTTACAATGGTGCAGTTGCTCCCTGTCAGAGCAGCCCCGTGACCAGACTAGCTCTGTCTGGTAAGCCCAGCTCCTGCTCCAGCTCTAGCCAAAACACTCATCAGGTAGCCTCAGTACAGCAGCTTCCAGCCTCCTCCTCCAGGGCTCCTTTTATTTGTGGTGGGAATAGGCCTTTGACCAGTGAGCCCCCTCCCAAGTGGCCCCAGTGAAGAAGGTGGTCAGTGGCTAGGACTATTGCAGCTGAGCTGACAGAAAACAGGAGGTTGACACGAGAATTTTCAAAGCAGGAGCAAGAAAAATTGGACCAGCTGATTGCCATTGGCGAGGAGGCCAGCAGTCAGCAGGACATTGCCAGTGAGCTCCGCAGGGGTGCAGTGGTCATGGTCAGATGCTTGGCCACAGCAGTGGAAGAGGCAACTGGGGCTTTCCAGCTGGGACTTGAAAAGTTGCTTCAGAGGTCAATTTCAAACACCAAAAGTTAGGAGCTGATCATGCAAGGGTGTATTTCCTACACTGGCAGAGCCTGGGTCCAACCAACGCCTCCTGATACCCTGGCTCCTTTTCTGTGTCCTCAGACAAAACAGAGTAAATGGACAGTTAATGTGTGGAGTGGTAGGAACATGTGTGCTAGTGGCTGCTCCTAGGCGTCTCTACTAGTTGAAAGACCTTTTAGAAATACAAGGGGTGGCCCAGTAGAAGAAGGATGCAGCCAAGTGCACAGAGCTAGCTAGCCCTGGCTTTATCACTGATAGGAGACACTTTAGTTTACCTCTCTACATCAGCTTTCTCAGCTGCTAAACCTACTTACCTCACAGGTTGTTGTGAGGATCAGATGGCTGAAATAGATATGAAAGGGTTTAAAAGCACTATATGCATGTAAGTTATTAAAGCATATGACCTTGGCTGAGAGAAGGCTGGTGTGAGGCACAGTAGTTGACAAGATACAGAATGAGGGTTTTACACCGTGACCTCATTGCTTAAATTTCTACTAGTTTAACTGGACTACTTCCTGGAATTTACAATCTTCATTTCTTAAAATCTCTCTGTAGTTCATTAGGCTATTGTAGACACAACATGTATTGGTCCCTTTTTATGTTTGCTGTATCTGTGACATACCTACTAGCAACCACTTAATAGTCAAACCATCTTTCCCTCCATTTTATTTGTCCTTAGTCACTTATCTCTATGGATATAATTCAGAACTGATAGGAAGCCACAATCGTGTGTTTTGGTTCATGTTGATAATCTTTGATATCATGAGAAATTGGCTGTCTTCTAAAATACTACCTATAAGTAAATTCTTTGCATTCCATGTTTAGGGTTTTTTTTTATGTTCATAATTATATAACTTTAGGTTTGGTTTGTCATTTGGACATCATGGAAACAATTTGGATTATATCAGCTTTCCAAATATTTTTAGCTAAAACAAACAAACAAACAAACAAAATCCTTTCCTCCTAGTGAATATCACCACATCCATGTAACAAGATTGATCAAATGGGATTTCCACCAACCATCCTGGAAATAGTGAAAAATCATATTCCTTTACATTAAAAAGCAGTAAGTGCTAGGGAAAAGGTGTCGCAGATATTGGGGATTTTTAAAAGATTCTCAACCCAATGATAGGTTCGATTTTCTTGGAGAAAGGGAAGACCACTGAGATTAAATTAGGATCATTTAAAAAACACTGCCATCTTCTGACTATCCAGGTAGGTCTTTGTATAGAGATGTACAGAACACTTTTGCCCAGAAATCCATGGAAGGAGGTGGAGGAGGATCCATCATGCAAAACTCTGGATCCTACTCCTGTCAGGCCAATTAGTTTGGAAGCCTGTCTCCAACTCTCTATTAAGGATGAAAAAAAATCTCTAATATTAAGCTATATATATTAGAAAAAAATTGTCATTGTGGATAATGTATAATAATGAGAAAGAATTTCACTATGCCCAGATTGAAATCATTTAACAAATATTTATATATTTACCCAATTATATATTGGGTACACTATATCTTTTTTTTAATTTATTTATTTTAATTAGAGGCTAATCACTTTACAATATTGTATTGGTTTTGCCATACATCAACATGAATCCACCACGGGTGTACACATGTTCCCAATCCTGAACCCCCCTCCCACTTCCCTCCCTATCCCATCCCTCTGGGATATCCCAGTGCACCAGCCCCAAGCATCCTTTATCCTGCATGGAACCTGGACTGGCAATTCGTTTCTTATATGATATTATACATGTTTCAATGCCATTCTCCCAAATCATCCCCCCTTCCCTCTCCCAAGAGTCCAAAAGACTGTTCTATACATCTGTGCCTCTTTTGCTGTCTCGCATACAGGGTTATTGTTACCATCTTTCTAAATTCCATATATATGCATTAGTATACTGTATTGGTGTTTTTCTTTCTGGCTTACTTCACTCTGTATAATAGGCTCCAGTTTTATCCACCTCATTAGAACTGATTCAAATGTATTCTTTTTAATGGCTGAGTAAGACTCCATTGTGTATATGTACCACAGCTTTCTAGCTTTCTTATCCATTCATCTGCTGATGGACATCTAGGTTGCTTCCATGTCCTGGCTATTATAAACAGTGCTGCGATGAACATTGGAGTACATGAGTCTCTTTCAATTCTGGTTTCCTCAGTATGTATGCTCAGCAGTGGGATTGCTGGGTCATATGGCAGTTCTATTTCCAGAATTTTAAGGAATCTCCACACTGTTCTCCATAGTGGCTGTACTAGTTTGCATTCCCACCAACAGTGTAAGAGGGTTCCCTTTTCTCCACACCCTCTCCAGCATTTATTGCTTGTAGACTTTTGGATCGCAGCCATTCTGACTGGCATGAAATGGTACCTCATTGTGTTTTTGATTTGCATTTCTCTGATAATGAGTGATGTTGAGCATCTTTTCATGTGTTTGTTAGCCATCTGTATGTCTTCTTTGGAGAAATGTCTATTTAGTTCTTTGGCCCATTTTTTGACTGGGTTATTTATTTTTCTGGAATTGAGCTGTAGGAGTTGCTTGTATATTTTTGAGATTAGCTGTTTGTCAGTTGCTTCATTTGCTGTTATTTTCTCCCATTCTGAAGGCTGTCTTTTCACCTTGCTTATAGTCCATTCTGAAGGAGATCAGCCCTGGAATTTCTTTGGAAGGAATGATACTAAAGCTGAAACTCCAGTACTTTGGCCACCTCATGCGAAGAGTTGACTTATTGGAAGGGAGGGATTGGGGGCAGGAGGAGAAGGGGATGACAGAGGATGAGATGGCTGGATAGCATCACTGACTCGATGGACGTGAGGCTCAGTGAACTCCAGGAGTTGGTGATGGACAGGGAGGCCTGGCATGCTGTGATTCATGGGGTCGCAGAGTCGGACACGACTGAGCAACTGATCTGATCTGATCTGATAGTTTCTTTTGTTGTGCAGAAGCTTTTAATTTTAATTAAACCCCATTTGTTTATTTTTGCTTTTATTTCCAATATTCTGGGAGATAAGTCATAGAGGATCCTGCTGTGATTTATGTCGGAGAGTGTTTTGCCTATGTTCTCCTCTAAGAGTTTTATAGTTTCTGGTCTCATGTTTAGATCTTTAATCCATTTTGAGTTTATTTTTGCGTATGGGTACACTATATCTTGCATGTAGTATATTTGGAGTGGAAATGCAACATGAATGGAGCAGACTTGACTCTGTTCCCATACAGACTTTTATTCCACTAGGGAGAGGCACACAGTAAATGATAAAAAGAAAGCACTAAAAATGCAAATTCTAGTGTTTCCTATATAAATAGTGGAAAGAAAGTGAAAGTGAAGTCACTCAGTTGTGTCCGACTCTTTGTGACCCCATAGACTGTAGCCTACCAGGCTCCTCCGTCCATGGGATTTTCCAGGCAAGAGTACTGGAGTGGGTTGCCATTTCCTTCTCCAGAGGATCTTCCCTAACCAGGGATCGAACCCAGGTCTCCTGCATTGTAGGCAGACGCTTTACCATCTGAGCCACCAGGGATGATCGGCTAATTTCCCAGTTTACATAGAATCGTCAGAGAATTCTTTTATGAACAGGGTGACTCATAATTTTGACCAATAATTTATCATTCCAATCACATCACATTTCAAAGTGACAGGTTTCACATCAGTAATTACACCAGGACTACAGACATAAATCAGGTTTTTTTGTAGGTAGATCAGAATGTCTCCCTATCTTTGAGCCTCATTTCATTTAAGTGTAGATCAGAATGAAGAAAAGAAGTCAAGAATGTGGAAAAGCAGGGACAAGAATATCCAAAGTGGTGGAGCAGCACAAGAAGTAGGGAGGCCATTTTTCCTGTGTTGTGTTAGTTGTTCAGTCATGTCCACCTCTTTGCAGCCCCAAGGACTGTAGCTTGCCAGGCTCCACTGGCAATGGAATTGCCCAGTCAAGAACACTGGAGTGGGTTGCTATTTCCTTCTCTAGGGGATCTTCCTGACCCAAGGATTGAATCCAGGTATTCTGCATTGGCAGGCAGATTCTTTACTGTCTGAGCCACCAGGGAAGCCTGGAACTTTCCCTGTTCAGTGCATAATGACTTAGAGCAAAGTTGGCAAATGATGACCCTCAGGCTAACTCTCATTTATGCTTTTAAGATGGTTTTATTAGAACGCAGTCACACATGTTTGTTTACTACTTTCTATGGTTCTTTGACATTGTGAAGCAGAGAAATGCTGGTAGAAAAGACTAGCAGACCTGAATCTGTCTGCAGACGTTGGATGTTGTTGCCATCATCCTCTACTACATCCCACAAAGAAACCACAATGATCTGAGCTTAGTGACCTGAGCTTAGTGATCTGAGCTCACTTAGGAGGTACCTAGCAGGCCATAGTCCCTAAACAGTGATTCAGACAGCTCAGAATCATTGCCAGAGGGACAGCCTTTCACCTTCTCTGAAGCCCATTCCCCCTTCCCACCCTCAGAGACATTTTCTACTCCTCTAGATGACTGCCAGGTCCCAGGGGTGCCTTGCAGCCAACTCCTCTCACCATCATTTTTTCCAGATGCTAGATCTCTTCAGAATTTGGAGTATTTTCTAAGTCCTGCATCTGTTGGTCAACAGAAGAACTCCTGTACTCTACCCAACTCCTCAACACTACCTGGACAAATTTTACTTCTTATTTTCAATAAATGTCAGATACCACTAAAAAACACTACTTGACTAGTTGCAACAAATACGGTATGACTTGCAAAACTTAAAATCATTAGCTATTTGGCCATTTACAGAAAAGTTTGCTAATTACTGATCTAGGGAAAGATTAGCATGAAATGCAGTTAGAGAGGTAGGTGCCCTTGTCTTAAGATATAAATATCTTAGCGTGCTCAAAGAAATCATTATTGCACTGTTCCTATTTGAATATCCATAATTATAGAACACTAGAAGCAGAGGGTACCACCAGAGACAAATCTGCTATCATTATATAAATGGATTATGCAGGTTGATAGGATATTTTCCACATCATCCACCATTTGTTTTTTCCATCAGTAATTTCCTTGGATGAAATAGAAGCTTTTTCAAATAGACCCATACATATTTCAGCTAAACAATAAGGTACATCTTGATAGCTTACAAAGTCCTCAGCTACAGAATATATAAAAGAGAAACAATACATGAATAATTTCTACCCATTTATAATCTGTTGGCAGGATAGAAAAAATAAAGAATGATACATGAAAAGAAAAAGAAGAGGACCCCATATAATTATGCACTAATATAAACCACATCTTATGAAGAATGAAGCTTAATTTATAAATCATGACTCTGAGCTACTAAAGTCATGGGACTTTGATAATGTACACAGGAAATGACATAATGCAATACAATCAAATGCTCTTACATTTAAGAGTTGTTTTTTTTTTCCTTTAATTTTTCTTCCTTGACTCAAAAAAAGGGGAGGAGGGGGTAATGTAACACAAAAGAAGAAAATACAGTAAATATTAGAAACAGATGATTTTACCTAAAGGTTATTTCTTTTGAAAAGCCAAGTTGGGAAAAGGTCAGATACTCAGTTCTGGATTTAAACTTTGAAAAGTTTTAGCTGCAAACATTAAACAGTTTCTGCAATTACTATCTAGAGAACTTATCACTGAAGGAGACCACAGTTGTGATAGATCAGTATGAAGTAATGATCACATAGAGCCCACAATTGAGAATGAATAGAGCAGACCAGGGGTGAGTATCTTTGAGCCCTTCTAAGCAAAAGTCTAGATAATCACAATGGTGTGACTTAGAGCCAACCATTCTGGAATGTGAAGTCAAGTGGGCCTTAGGAAGCATCACTATGAACAAAGCTAGTGGAGGTGATGGAATTCCCATTGAGCTATGTTAAATCCAAAAAATGATGCTGTGAAAGTGCTGCACTCAATATGCCAGCAAATGTGGAAAACTCAGCAGTGGCCACAGGACTGGAAAAGGTCAGTTTCATTCCAATCCCAAAGAAAGGCAATGCCAAAGAATGCTCAAACTACCACAAAATTGCACTTGTCTCACACGCTAGTAAAGTAATGCTAAAAATTCTCTAAGCCAGGCTTCAATAGTACGTGAACCATGAACTTCCAGATGTTCAAGGTAGATTTAGAAAAGGCAGAGGAGTCAGAGATCAAATTGCCAACATCTGCTGGATCATCAAAACATCAAGAGAGTTCCAGAAAAACATCTACTTCTGCTTTATTGACTATGCCCAAGTCTTGGACTGTGTGGATCATCACAAACTCTGGAAAATTCCTCAAGAGATGGGAATACCAGATGCCTGACCTGCCTCCTGAGAAATCTGTATGCAGGTCAGGAAGCAACAGTTAGAACTGGACATGGAACAGACTGGTTCCAAATAGGAAAAGGAGTACATCAAGGCTGTATATTGTCACCCTGCTTATTAAACTTATATGCAGAGTACATCATGAGAAATGCTGGACTGGATGAAGCACAAGCTGAAATCAAGATTGCCAGGAGAAATATCAATAATGGCAGAGACACAGATGACACCACCCTTATGGCAGAAAGTGAAGAGGAACTAAAAAGCCTCTTGATGAAAGTGAAAGAGGAGAGTGAAAAAGTTGGCTTAAAGTGCAACATTCAGAAAATGAAGATCATGGCATCTGGTCCCATCACTTCATGGCAAATAGATGGGGAAAGAGTGACAGACTTTATTTTTGGGGGCTCCAAAACCACTTCAGATGGTGACTGCAGCCATGAAATTAAAAGACACTTGCTCCTGGAAAGAAAAGTTATGACCAACCTAGACAGCCTATTAAAAAGCAGAGACATTTCCAACAAAGGTCTGTCTAGTCAAAGCTATGGTTTTTCCAGTAGTCATGTATGGATGTGAGACTTGGAGTATAAAGAAAGCTGAGCGCCAAAGAATTGATGCTTTTGAACTGTGGTGTTGGAGAAGACTCTTGAGTGTCCCTTGGACTGCAAGGAGATCCAACCAGTCCATTGTAAAGGAAATCAGTCCTGAATATACATTGGTAGGACTGATGCCAAAGTTGAAACTCCAATACTTTGGCCACCTGGAAAAGACTCTGATGCTGAAAAGATTGAAGGCAGGAGGAGAAGGGGACAACAGAGGATGAGATGGTTGGATGGCATCACCGACTCAATGGACATGAGTTTGAGCAAACTCCAGTAATCGACAATGGACAGGGATGCCTGGCCTGCTGCAGTCCATGGGGTTGCAAAGAGTCAGATACAACTGAGCAACTGAACTGAACTGAACTGAACTGAAAGCAGAAGCTCTGATGAAGTGAGCTTTAACCCTACCACAAGCGTTAGATACACAGATGATACACAGCGTTAGATACACAGTCTTTTCTTGGTTTTTTTTTTTTTTTTTTTGGACAGGAAGAATCACCCTGCAACTTCCTAATGATTGCATATTCTTCTGCTATTGTTTTGCTTAACAATTTTCTCAGCCTCCTATATTGCATAGGATCTGAGATGAATCTATAGGAATAGGGCAATTTTGGATATTCCTGGAAAGATTTAGACTGTGAAATAGGGTCCATACATGCTGAACTGGTAAAATAAATTCATCAGTGTTCTTAAATATATTTCAGTCTCATTAAACTTAAGCTGAAAAGAGAGAAAATGTACCCTCCATCACAAGGAGTCCTCAAGAAAAACTATCAGATTATTTAGTTGTAGTTTTGCTGGAGTCATTACAATGTTCTAGAATCCATGGCATCTTTTCTACACATCTCATAATGCTGACCTTTACTTCAGAAAAAACAAGCTTTTTTTCAAGGTATACAATTTGGCTAAATTTTATACCTGAATTTGATATATCTATGTGTTTTATTAATTTTACTAAGAAAAATGTTGTATAACAATGTAAATGCATAGTATATTTTATTGGAAGATTTCACACTCACAGGCTATAAAAAATATAAAAATAAGTGAAATTTTCACTTGTAGTAGGGTTAAAGCTCACTTCATCAGAGCTTCTGCTTTCAGTTCAGTTCAGTCACTCAGTTGTATCAGACTCTTTGCGACCCCATGGACTGCAGTAGGCCATGCCTCCCTGTCCATTGCCGATTCCTGGAGTTTACTCCTGTTAAAAGGAGAAATAAGGACTTGATTTTAAATGTTAAGTTGTGCAATTTTAGCTCAATTTTTTTTCTTATATTGGTATATTTGAATATTCAACCAATTATTATATATGAAGAGTTAACTAAGTATTAAGACTTATGGGGGAAATGGGGCTTTATTCTGCTCTTAAAAAGCTTATAATATTTGGGGAGGAATAAACAATTAAGAATAGACAACTAACAGAAGCGATAAAAATAAGTTTCAAGTGAGATGGAATTACATCTGTGAAAATTTTGCAAACAAACTGTAGGTATTACCTTAAGGTATAGTATCATTTAAATAGTTATTATAAAACCCATTGAGACTTTAGTTTTGGATGATTACACTGGCTAGACTGTTTATATGTAAAAATAGAAAATTTTTATAGAACTTTCAAGAAAACCTGCCAATTCTACTCTGTTGGGAGTTGAGTACAGGAGACCCTATGTGAGCAAAGCCCATTTAGGAAACTGTTTCTTTACCAGGTCTGACTTTAATTCCCAGGAAGCTGTGAGGTAGTTTGTTAAGGCATACATTTTGTAAATAGAATTTTCGGAGAATGTTCATGATTGGGCCTCCTGATGTTTTTTATTGGTTCAAAGGGGGCATTCACAGCTGCAGAAAGCAGCTTGTAATTATCAAATTGGCTTTTTTCTACAAGGTAAGATAATACACATGCAGTTTCTGGTATTTTTCACAAGAACAGCAAGCCAATCATTTGCATTTTCATATTAGGTGTGGAAATTCTTCTCTGGATCTAATTGACCTTATCCAAGTTAAAAAGAAGGAAAGCTGAAGAATTAAGAGAAAAATCCATACTCAAAATGTAACCCCTGAACTGGAATCAGATCAAGGGCATCAAAATTAAACTGCCAGTGGGTAGATTTGCTCTTCTCTGCACAGTTGGTTTCACTTTGCAAATATCCCTTCATCAAAAATATCAAAGGAACTGGAATGCTGTCAAATCCTTGCCATTCTTTCTCTAGGGGATCTTCCCAACCCAGGGATTGAACCCAGGTCTCCTGCATTGCAGATGGATTCTTTATCATGTGCCACCAGGGAAGCTCACTAAGGAAGATACACTTGACTAAATCCAAACAAGAAATAGAAGATCTTATAGGATCTTACAATAAAATTATATTTAAATAACACAAAAACATCAAGATTAACATTATGATAATGAATATAAAATGACTAGAGTAAATGAGAACTAATTTTTAAATGCATCTCAGTATTTGAATGCCATTATATTGACAGATTTTTTTTTTAATTAGCATAAGGAAAAACAATACAAATGATCTCACACTTGGTGTTGTCACAAGGTAATGACACAGAGTATTGGGGCTCAAATTGAATCTTAATCATAATACACAAACTACCACTCTGGAAATAAATATGAAAGCAATCATAATTTATTAAATGACAGCATGGCCAAGTAGATGTTTATGTTTTAATTACAAGTAATAGAATGTGTCAAATGGGTGGTTCTCACAGCTTGTAAAGATTGGTTCCTTATAGAGAAGAGATGGCCCCAACAGTTTAATAAGAAGACTATTTCTGCTGGACACACATCATTAATTTGATTTTATCTCTTCTGTAAGATATTTATTAAGTACAACTAAATATATTTATTAAACTTCAAGTAAACTGCATTTTAGTAGTTTGGAAAGTGGAAAAAGAAGAGCTTACATTTATCTTGTAAGATGTTAATATCTTAAACTAGGGTCCATATTTAAACATCACTTCTAGCCTAAACCCCAATAATGATTAGGCTTTGCCACCACTTATGGTATAGTATGTCTTTGTTCTTTACAAATTCAACGTTTACTATTTCAAGGATATTCTACTGGTGGTGATTATTCATTACACAGATTAGTCTAGTATTATTTCAAGTGTAAATCTGAATCCTGTGTGTTAGAAAACTGACTGTTTAAGGAAGTCACTTAAATAGGGCATGCACTCATTCCCCATACATTTGTATCTAGCACTGTACACCACAATAATTCTACTGTAGTGATAAAAAGAACTTTCTTAGTTTAAATTGGCATGGGGTTAACTTTTGTTTGACATATGAAATATGTGACTCTCATCCCATATATGATTAAAAGGAAACCATTTGCCTATATTAAATGTCTTTCATGAATTTAGGAATCAGATAGAATATCTGAAAGCTATCCAGACATAACTCATGAGTCTACTGTATATTCTAAATAAAACAGAATAGATACTTGACATTTGTTAATATTCATGAGCTTTGCAAATAGTTAAATTTATGCATATCACTGGAGCATATAATTTCCAGGATTACAAAAAAACTCCACCCCACCCTTGTAAGTGCAGTAAATTACATATGTGACAAACAGTGGAGAACTGGTTGAGATGCATATATTGAGAGATTCATCTAGGTTCACACACTAAAAGTGGGCTAGGTTTACTACACAAGTAAGACAATTTTAACACTAAAGTTCCAATTGAAAATTACTGAATGTGTGTTGCAATGAACTGCATACAGTTGGTACTGTAAACCCCAAGGCTATGAATGTCAAGAAACCATTTTAGCAAAAGATAATACTGAACATATGCTATTTAAACCCAAGGACAGGTTCTTATTCAACTTAGGATGTATAAATCCACAAGAGACCATCACTTCTACCCTAACAACAAAAGTGAAAAAAAAAATTAAAACTACAAAATCATAACCTTTTAAGCCCATCTGAGAACTGAGGTGAAGGGTGAAGAAAATTCTAAAGGATAAAAAAGCCTTTTAAGGACAGAAGGGACACATGAACATTTTTAACTTTACAGAGCGCAAGAGTAAGAAGTGACCAGTATAAAAATGAAGTAGGAGAAAGTAAAAGAAAACAACTGAGACAATAAAGTGTTCTTAAAGATCAAGAGATGATCAGCGTGAAAGTTTAGAATACCTGGGACAAAATGACTCTGTAATCACCCTCTTCTTCACAATGAGCCTCCATCTTGTGTTCATGCGAGTTTGGGGGCAGAGCAGGAGACCTCAAAGAATTTCCCCTTCATGGTGCACAGGCATGAATACATACTCACTTCTTCAACTTTTTCTTATGTGAATCAAAAGCTGTAAGTCAATGGATAAAGGACAGGAAACCTGGCTTCTTCCGACAAAAGCAAATGGTAGAAGCAAAAACTTTCTGACCCTAGGAAAAGATTAGGAAACCTTCCCTTGTATCTTAGGCCTTACCTCAAAGAACAAGCTCCAAGAATCTACTGGAACAAAGCAAGAAAATCCTCTGCCACTAGTCCCAGGTCAAGGCACACTTCTTCTCATGGAGATAAAGAAGCACATTTGTTTGCCCAGTTTAAAAGGTCTGCTTCTGTTGCTGGAAAGGTAAAAGAATCTCTCCAAATTGAGAATCTCACACATAGAAGACAGAATGTGACTCACATGGAAGAGAACAGGAACTTTTGAGAAAGACTAATTATTATAACTCAGGTTGAAAAGACTCATCTAAGACTACAGCTGAATCATAAAAATCTTAGAGATAACCCTTGTTTGTACAACATGCCTCGTGCCTAGTAACAAGCAATACCATTGCAGAAGGGGAATAGCATGGAAAAGATTCCTTCCATATGCAGTTGTGCAGTCTGTTGAAAGCTTAGCATGGAATCAGAATGTATACAAGTCTTCCCAACACCCTAGGCTCCACACTCAACAACATATAGCAGCATCCCACCCAAATGGCGAAATTTGAAGCCTGTGAAGCACTACTAAAGGCATAGTAGTCAAACTCAGATCAATTACTCTCTAGTTCGACTCAACTCTCCATGATAGTAACCCAACAAAAGAGAGGCATACACTTTTCTAGCCATAGATATTATTTGCCTCAGTCTTTTGTTCTTTTACTGTTCTTTTACACATAATTCCAGAATTCAGTAAAAAAAAAAAAAATCACACACACATATACAAAATAGAGTAGAGGAATAAAATGAATACTTGTCAAGTGATAAAGCAGACAACAGAACCAGACACTGAGATGACTTAGATACTGGAACTATCAAAGATTTAATTGCCATTAACATATTAAAGGACGTAGTGCAAAGGACAACATGCAACTATAGTCACCACAGAATTTCAGCAGCAAGATTGAAACTATAGAAGGTGGTAAAATCGAGATCAATAGTTCTTTATCAGTACATAGGACACACAAGAAGACAAAATTGATGAATTTAAAAACAGGTCAACAGAAAATTTCCGAAGTGAAATAAATAGAGGAAATAATGAGTGGAAACAAAAACAAAAAAGAAGTGTGTACCCAGGGGTTGTAGGGTAATATCAAAGGATCTAAACCGCAGGCAGATACTGCTAGTTTCCTTTCTCTTCTGAAATGATCATGGAAATTATAATAAGACTGTGGATGCTTGGTAGAAACTGAATTATCAGCCTATGCTAAGTCTAACAGTATCATGCAGCCAGAGAGAGTCAGTGGGATTTGAGAAAATGCACCTGTGATTTTCAGGTCATGCTTTTAAGAGGGAGAGTTCTCTTTTCTTTACCCACCCTATTTACTGGCTAAATGGAGGCATTACACTAAGGATCATAAAGCAAACAATTTATAAAAACCTGGGTCCTTGGACTAATTATATTCAGTCTATCACCTAACATATCAAAAAAAAAAAAGACATATTTTTTCAAGACACTGCTATTTGTAGTGTTATTATAGTAACGAAGCATATGTATTTTTATAACATAAGCACCCAGCTAGTAAAAGTTTAGAATGAAATTTAAATTAGTTTATGGTTTCTGAATACAACTAACAATATAGAGTTTTGCATATCATAAAGTTAATAATGATGTTTTTGAGTGAGTGGACAGCTGAATGAAGAAAATAGGATTAAATTAAAATTAGATTACTAATTTTATTGGCAGTTTGTTATAATAGTTTATCTTGACAGTAAACTTTTAATATAATTTAAAATACTTTTATATTAAAATTTAAGATAAATTTTAATATAACTAAAAGCTAACAAGATTACTTTTACCTCTCGCTTATCAGACAATACCAAAAGAAAGGCAGGTATTATTAGTTGTATGAAAATCTTTTCAAATTTAAATAAATACAGACTGCTGCTGCTGCTGCTGCTAAGTTGCTTCAGTCGTGTCTGACTCTGTGCGACCCCATAGACGGCAGCCCACTAGACTCCCCCATCCCTGGGTTTCTCCAGGCAAGAACACTGGAGTGGGTTGCCATTTCCTTCTCCAATGTGTGAAAGTGAAGTTGCTCAGTCGTGTTTGACTCTTAGCGACCCCATGGACTGCAGCCTACCAGGCTCCTTCATCCATGGCATTTTCCAGGCAAGAGTACTGGAGTGGGTTGCCATTGCCTTCTCTGAAATACAGACTAATTAATAGCAAAAGTTTGGTTTCTAAATACGAGAGAAAGATCAAAAACTAATTACATAGCAGAAATAAACATTGGTTCATCAGAATGCATAATTAAGTTAGGGGAAATGTCACTTTTCAGAATTTTATGTCCGAAACCAAAATTTGAATACTGTAAAAAATGTCATGATTAGATACAGGAAAATGGTGCATCTATAAAGCACAAGACACAAACAGCTGGAGAAAAGACTAACATATCCAAATATGCTGTTTGGCAGCAAACAAATTTCATTAAAAAGTGGTCCTCTGAAGTAATGAATAATTCTGAAATAATTTCAGTCTGTGCAAGTAAATACTGTCTAAAATATATAAAACCACTGTGAAACACAAAAGCTACTAACTGTTCCAAATATCACCCCTTGTAATATTCTTAAGTTTACTGTCAAGATAAACTATTATAACAAACTGCCAATAAAATTAATAATCTAATTTATAATTTAATCCTATTTTCTTCATTCAGCTGTCCACTCACTCAAAAACATCATTATTAACTTTATGATATGCAAAGCTCTATATTGTTCAAGTCATATTGCTTTTCAAAATGTTCTCACAGAGCTGAATTGGGATGATTTAAATATGAATTAGGAATATGTTAGAGTAACTATACAACAGAAATTTAAAAATAAAACCTTTTTCTCTTCTTAAGAAATCAGTAGCATTTCTTCTCTAATTAGATTCCATGAGCAAAGGTATTATCACTAGGTGAAACTGCATTTTCAAAGACTCCTAAGAATCAAAAAGAACGTTGGAATGGAAAGATCAAACCATGAAAACCTGGAATGTGGTAATAATTTTGTAAGCGAAACAAGTATGTTGTAAACATAAAAAAGCACTTATTTGGGTATTGGGAATTTGAGTTCTATTCCTTAGTTTTCCACCAATTCTTGAACTCAGTAAAAATTCCTGTGCCTTGGATTTCTCATTCATGAGAGAAAGATAAATTCTAGCGATTTCTAAATTTTCTTCCACTTCTTTAATAACATAAAGATAAGCTATCTGTACACATGCATCACACACATGGTTACATTCCTGCTCTAAACCATCTATTTTGAGGATCCTCTCCACCCTATGTTTTCACCAATAAATTTGGACTATCGGTCGACTGCTCTTGGAGTTTTTAAGCCACTGGAGGTATTGAAAATGGGCTCCTCTGGAACACGAATAATAAGGATCCAACAGGCAGCTGGCCAAGGTCAAGAGCAACATAAAAACACTTTGCAGAGTAAACCTAGTGGGACTGCAGTCTGCACAATCGCCACGCTCTAATAGACTGGTCTAACCAATCTCAGATCCCATGAGTTGTTTCTCACACAGATGCTCTCATAACTTTAAAGGGCTATGGTTATAGACAGTCACGATCACAACATGTCCATTGATTGAATTATGAACATCTTAACTTTTTCTTGGTGCATTCTCAGGATGCCACCCCAGGGACACTCAAGTTAGTAAGCAGGAGGCAAACAATATGAAGTGGGATTAATGGCCCATGTTGTTCTTTTAGACAAAAAGGATTTTGTTTCAATATTCTTAAATCTTTTATATATAAAGTCACCCTCCTTAAGAGGAAGGTAGTTAGCATATTTTATTACTCTACTTTCAGACACAGAGCAACACAGGTACAAAGGGATTTGGCAAACTGTCAAAAGCAGACCAGCATCAGATTTAGGAATAAAAACAATCCAAATTCTATTATAGAGATGTTTTATGATTCCAAAATAAAGTGGCACAAAGAAATGTCAATCTGACTGTAACATCCTAGTATAAAGATATTTACTTCTGAGAAACTTAAAGCCTGGGAAAGGCTGAAAAATTCCCTTATGACACTCACATTCCTTGGAAATTACAGAAACAACATTGATGACTTGAATATTTCAAAAAAGGTATGTATCTCTTTATTTTACATGTGAATTTACACCACATTTCATTCCACAAAGGATTTGAGGTATCATATATAACTAGAATCATATCATAAAAAGGGATGGGAGGAGAGGAAAGTAATAAGAATTACTTCTCCCACAATGTCCCTGTCCACAGATACAGGCCCATTTAGAGAAGGAGATTTAATAGGAAGATAATCAATTGTCCCACCTCTTCATAATTTACCACTACACCAACAGGGCTCCAAAAGAATAATAGTGGATCACTGTCAAAACATGTACAAACTACAACTCTCTCTGAGGAAGAAGACTTACAAAGCCCCAGTTAGGATGGGAAACAACAACAAGAACATCAGAGGCACAGGAAGCCTGTGGTACCCAGAGCTACAGAAAACATTAGATTAATATACATTCTCAAAGAAATACAAATATCATATGATATCACTCATATATGGACTTTAATATTTTTTAATGACACAAAATAGAAACAGACTTACAGATATCAAAAACAAGTGTACAGTTACCAAAAGGGAAATGTGGGGGAGAGGAATAAATCAGGAATTTGGGATTAACATACACACACTAAGATATGAGTCAGATAACAAACAAGAACTCACTGTAGAGCACAGGGAACCCTTCACAGTATTCTGTGATAACCTATATGGGGAAACAATTTGAAAAACAATACATTATGTATATTTATAACTGAATTGCTTTACTGTACACTGAAACTAACAACATTGAAAATCAACTATATTCCAATAAAATTTTTAGAAACTCTTTATCCTGATGACATTAAAAAAAAAAAATTCTCACAGAAGATTCCCATTTATCTCTAGTGTATCCTATCTTGTTCACATTTCAACAAAATGTATAGGACAGGTTAAAGGCAAGAAATATTATCTGGGGAGACAAAGTAATCATCAGAACCCGATTTAGATAGAGTTAACAAATGGAATTTAAAATCACTAACATATTAAGGAATCTAATGAAAAACTTTGACAATCTGCAAAGACAAGTGGCTACCTAAGCAGAGAGATAAGAAAGAATTGAAATGCTACAAATAAAAACACTGTAATGGAAAGAATGTCTCTGATTGTCTCATTAGTAAACACAACGCAGCTGAGAAAAGATCAGTGAACTTGAAAAGGAGTGAATAGAAACGTGCCAAACTGAAAGCCGAAGAAAAACAATGGAAAAAAGACCTAGTACCTATTAGAAATGTCAAAGGTGTAGCATATGGTTAAGTGGACTATCAGTAGAAGAAAAAGACAGCAGAGAAGAGGAAATTTTAAGAAAAAAACTAAAACAATCATCTAAAGAAATATAATTTATATACTAAGTGAGGGGATAAGATGAAGTTTCATAAAATACTCAACTGAAAATAAAGGAAACAGTAAAATAAGTCCTGTTAACAAACAGAAAGAAGTTACAAACATGGTATATGTTAATCCAAGTATTTAGAAAAAACTCCCTTTAAATGTGAATGGTCTAAATATAAAATTAAAAGACAGAGACTGTCAGAGTGAATAAAACAAGAAAAAAGTTCACTATATGTTAGCTAAAGGAAACTCACTTTAAACATAAAGGCTTATGTTAAAAATAAAGGATATGTTAAAAATAAAGGAGTCAAGAAAGGTATACCATATAACACAAATCAAAATAAATATGGAGTTCCCATATTAATTTGAGACAAAAAGACTTCAAAACAAAGAAAACTATCAGAAATAAATTCAGGTACTACATAATGGTGATTGGGTCGATTCTCTAAGAAGCCATAACAATCCTAAACATGTATGAACTTAAAACCAGAGTGTCAAAATATGTGAGGCAAATACTGATACAACAGAGAGGAGAAATAGACATATATACTATTATAATTGAAGGATTGAAAACATCTCTATCAGTACAGTATATAGTTCATCAAAAGAGTACCAATCAACTTGATTTAACTGATATTTATAGACTAGTCCATCCAAAAGCAGCAGAGTACACGTTCCTCTCAAACTTTTATTGAACTTTCACCATGATACTTCACATCCTGATCCACAAATAATACTTCAACAAATTTAAAATAGTATAAATCAAACAAAGTATGTTCTGAGACTATATGGAATTAAACTAGAAACCAACTGAACTAGAGGAGGAACTAATGGAACAATAGTTTCAAAAATTAGAAACAAAACATTTCACTTCAAAATAACATACTGGCCAAAAGAAAAACTCAAGAAATTAAAATATATTTTGAAATAAAGAGAAATGAAAACATAATGTTTCTCTTTTAAGCAGTGCTTTAAGATAAATTTATTTCATTAGATGCGTATATTAGAAAGACTGGTGAAAAACTAGACAAAGAGATCAAAGGAACAGAATAGACTCAGAAATAGACCCACAGAAATATAGACAATTAATCTTCAACAAATGAGCAAAGGCAATACAGTTGAGCATATAAAAAAAAGGAAAAGAAAAGAAGAAAGATCTAAAAGAACAGTAATTTAGGCCCAAGGAAACAGAATAAAAGCTGTAATAAAAATCAGGGCAGAAATCAAAGAAATTATAAACAAGAAGACACTAGAAAAATATCAACAAAACCAAAAACTTAAAAAATCAATAAAATTGACAAATCTTTAGTCAGGCTAACAAAGAAAAAAAAGAGAAAATACACATTTAATGTGTCAGAAATGAGCGAGAGATCCATGGAATTAGATGGACAAGAATAAACTACTATAAACAATTCTTTTCCTACAAATTTAATCATTTCATAAAATGGACCGATTTCTTGAAAGACAGAAAGTACTGAAATCCAATTAAGGAGAAATAGGTAACCTGAATAGCCCCAAATCTATTAAAGAATTTGAATCCACAATTAATAACCATTCAAAAAAAGAAACCCTTAGGCCTAAATGGTTTAAGCAGTGAATTTTACACATTTTAATGAAAGTAATTTAAAAGACAAAAATAAGTGAACTATCAAGTTGCAAAAATACATGGGTGAATCCTAATTGCATATCATTAAGTGAAAGAAGCTGATCTGAAAAGGATATATATTGTATCATTCCAATTACATGACATTATAGAAAAGGCAAACGTATTGGAATAGTAAAAAAAGATCGGTGGTTGCTAGGAGAGAGAAGTGGAGGAAGTTTATAATATGTGAATCACAGATGACTTTTTTAGAGTGGTGAACTATTTGATATAATGCTATAATTAAGGGCACATGACACTAAAAATTTCAAAAGCCTCTGGACTTTATAGCACAGAGTAAATCTTATTGTACATTACAAATGAAGAAAGAAAGAAAATCAACAGGTTAGATGGGATGTAGAATATGACCAATCTTACTGTATTACAAACATATGACAGAACTTCACTGAACCTCTTCAAAGAATTTGGGTGGTGCAGGGAAGCTACTGATTTACATAAATGGAAGTGAGAGGAGTCTGTAAAACTAATGACAAAAGAAAGCATACATAAAACTGTACTCTAGTTGATGAAGTTTCTTCTCATTAGGGAAAATTATGATAACATTATACACATATATCGGATTTTAAGATTTAGGTAAATGTTGGATGGTGGAAGTTAGGTTTATCTAAAATGGGAGTTTACAGATCAGCAAGGACAGGAGGCTGGAATGTTCCATTGATATTGCAATAGAGATGAACACATCAATATGAACTCATGTTTAGTTTATAGGAATGGTTACACATATAAATATTTATAGATATATGTACAAATATGGGTTAATATTTACACATACAATTTTTCCTGTCAGTTGAGAGGGCCTGGAATCAATAAAACTCAGTAACAATGAGCATACCTAGCATCCAGATCTTGAGTTCTAATATTTCTTCAATATAAGGAAACAGGGCTCCTTGAAAAATAGATGATGCCAGGAGTGAGTGTATCATATTTTCCCTAGCAAGAAATATACAAAATGACCCCAGAGAATCATATAGTACAAGGAGATGAGGAAATGTTCAAAACACACACACACACTAATAATGGGGGAAGGGTAGACAATTAAGAGACATAGAAGGAGTTACGAACCTAGACAGCATATTAAAAAGCAGAGAATTACTTTGTCAACAAAGGTCCGTCTAGTCAAAGCTATAGTTTTTCCCTTAGTCATGTATGGATGTGAGAGTTGGACTATAAAGAAAGCTGAGCACCAAAGAATTGATGCTTTTGAAGTGTGGTGTTGGAGAAGACTCTTGAGAGTCCCTTGAACTGCACGGAGATCTAACCAGTCCATTCTAAATGAGATCAGCCCTGGGTGTTCTTTGGAAGGACTGATGCTAAAGCTGAAACTCCAATACTTTGGCCACCTCATGCGAAGAGTTAACTCATTTGAAAAGAACCTGATGTTGAATTGAAGGCGGGAGGAAAGGAGGATGACAGAGGATGAGATGGTTGGATGGCATCACCAACTTGATGGACATGGGTTTGGGTAGACTCCTGGAGTTGGTGATGGACAGTGAGGTTCATGGGGTCGCAGAGTCGAACATGACTGAGTGACTGAATTGAACTGAACACAAAAGAGTCCAAGGACAGATGTAAAAAGACCATTTACAAAAATAAAGAAATGTAATAACTTGACCACTAAAAGTGGATAAAGTTATTTAGATTTGTGCTATATTTTCAAGATAGAGCCAATAGGATTAGTAACCAGAAAGACTGAGTTGTCATTAGCTAACTTGAAGCAGAGTACAAAGTCATACAATGGAATACAATACAGCCATAAAAAGAATAAAGGACTGATGCAACATGGATGAACCTTGAAAACTTTCTACTAAGTCAAAGAAGTCAGAAACAGAAGGCCACACACTATGTAATCACATTTATGTGAAATGTGAAGAACAGGTGAATCCATGGAGACAAGTAGATCAGTGGCTGCCAGGAGCAAGTGAGGAATGATTGCTAAAGAGTATATAGTTAATTTTGGAGGTGATAAAAACATTAAAGTAGATAGTAATGATACAGTGGATGATGTCGAGTTTAGCTTTGGATATAAACTTGATATATGGATTATAAATAAGGGAGTTGAGAATATAAATTGAGATGCCATGAAGGTAATCAAATATATGATTCTTAACTTTGTGTTTGGCTTGAACTGGAGATATAAATTTAGCAGTGATCCATGTACACATGATACTTAAAATATTGACACTAGTTGAAATAATCAATGGAGTAAATGAAAATAGAAAAGAGAAGTGATCCAATGACTGAGCCCTTGAGCATATTAAAAGGTCAGGAAGAGGAAGTAGAATTACCCAAAAAGAATGTGAAAAAGCACATAGTGAACTGTCCTAGAACCCAAGGTGGAATGGAATGATCACCCATATCAAATAGTGCAGAGGTTTCACATAAGATGAGATCTAAGAATTCATAAGTAGATATCAGGATTTTGGTGAACTTGATTAGAACAGTTTCAGCAAGTTCAGTTTAGTTCAGTCGCTCAGTCATATCCGACTCTTTGCGACCCCATGAATTGCAGCACGCTTAGGCCTTCCTGTCCAACACCAACTCCCGGAGTTCACTCAAACTCACATCCATCAAGTCAGTGATGCCATCCAGCCATCTCATCCTCTGTCGTCCTCTTCTCCTCCTGCCCCCAATCTCTCCGAGCATCAGAGTCTCTTCCAGTGAGTCAACTCTTGGCATGAAGTGGCCAAAGTACTGCAGTTCAGCTTTAGCATCAATCCTTCCAAAGAACACCCAGGACTGATCTTCTTCAGAATGGACTGGTTGGAACTCCTTTCAGTCCAAGGGACTCTCAAGAGTCTTCTCCAACACCACAGTTCAAAAGCATCAATTCTCTGGCGCTCAGCTTTCTTCACAGTCCAACTTTCGCATCCATACATAACCACTGAAAAAACCATAGCCTTGATGAGACAGACCTTTGTTGGCAAAGTAATGTCTCTGCTTTTGAATATGCTATCTAGGTTGGTCATAACTTTCCTTCCAAGGAGTAAGCATCTTTTAATTTCATGGCTGCAGTCACCATCTGCAGTGATTTTGGAGCCCCCCAAAATAAAGTCTGACACAGTTTCCACTGTTTCACCATCTATTTCCCATGAAGTGATGGGCCCAGATGCCATGATCTTCATTTTCTGAATGTTGAGCTTTAAGCCAACTTTTTCACTCTCCACTTTCACTTTAATCAGGAGATTTTTTTAGTTCCTCTTCACTTTCTGCCATAAGGGTGGTGTCGTCTGCATATCTGAGGTTATTGATATTTCTCCCGGCAATCTTGATTCCAGCTTGTGCTTCTTCCAGCCCAGCATTTCTCATGATGTACTCTGCATAGAAGTTAAATAAGAGGGTGACAATATACAGCCTTGACATACTTCTTTTCCTATTTGGAACCAGTCTGTTGTTCCACGTCCAGTTCTAACTCTTGCTTCCTGACCTGCATAAGTTTCTCAAGAGGCAGGTCAGGTGGTCTGGTGTTTCCATCTCTTTCAGAATTTTCCACAGTTTATTGGGATCCACATAGTCAAAGGCTTTGGCATAGTCAGTAAAGCAGAAATAGATGATTTTCTGGAACTCTCTTGCTTTTTTGATGATCCAGCTGATGTTGGCAATTTGATCTTTGGTTCCTCTGCCTTTTCTAAAACCAGTTGAACATCTGGAAGTTCATGGTTCACGTATTGCTGAAGCCTGGCTTGGAGAATTTTGAGCATTACTTTACTAGCGTGTGAGATGAGTGCGATTGTGCAGTAGTTTGAGCATTCTTTGGCATTGCCTTTCTTTGGGATTGGAATGAAAACTGACCTTTTTCCAGTCCTGTGGCCACTGCTGAGTTCTCCAAATTTGCTGGTGTATTGAGTGCAGCACTTTCACAGCATCATCTTTCAGGATTTGAAATAGCTCAACTGAAATTCCTTCTCCTCCACTAGCTTTGTTCGTAGTGATGCTTTCTAAGGCCCACTTGACTTTACATTCCAGGATGTCTGGCTCTCAGTGAGTGATCACACCATCGTGAATATCTTGGTCCTGAAGATCTTTTTTGTACAGTTCTTCTGTGTGTTCTTGCCACTTCTTCTTAATATCTTCTACTTCTGTTAGGTCCATACCAAATCTGTCCTTTATCGAGCCCATCTTTGCATAAAATGTTCCCTTGGTATCTCTAATTTTCTTGAAGAGATCTCTGGTCTTTCCCATTCTGTTGTTTTTCTCTATTCCCCACGTCTGAGGTCAGGGGTGGTGGCCGAGAGAGCCAGGCTGTGAGGGCGCAGGAGTAGCCGAGAGGAGCTACCCCACACCCGAGGCCAGGGGCAGAGGCCAAGAAGAGTTTCAGCAAAGATGTACAAAATTATTTGAGTTACAGGGGTTCAAAGAACAATGACAGATGAGGAATAAGAGAAGACTTCTGGGTGATTCTTTAAAGGAACTGGTATCTTAAAGGAAAAAGAAAAATGGGGGGAAAGAATATTCAAGAAGATGCCGTTCCCTAAGTGGCACACCCGACAAGGAGATTTCAGAGAGGTTTTAGTTACTGTTAATGGAAACATCTAGAATATGGCATGAAAGTGAGTTGCTGAGCACAGGGGATAGCAGCATCACAGAAGCAGAAAAGATCAAGAAACAAGTGGATAGGGCATTAGAAGACTCGATACAAGAGCATTGTATTTTATTTTGCTGGTGTTGTTGCTGTATACTGCAGAAGTTAACAGCACTTGCAGAGTGATGGGAGACATTCAATATGAGGGGGAAAGTTGCAGAATTAAAAAAAAATGCTTGATCAATATCCTAGAGTACACTGGAGAGGCTGGAGCATTGTTATGCACAAATGAGAAGCTGACTTTAGGGAGGACCACAAAGAGTTCACCTACAGTGATGAGAGGAAGGACAGTCAGTGAGAAACAGTGGATAAATGTGGCTAGAGTAGATGAAAGTTATCTTCTGTCTAGTTTTTCCATAACATAGACATCAAATTCATCAGCTGAAAGTGAGGGTGATGGAATGGTTTAAGAGGTCTGTGCAAGAGAAGGGAGTTAGAAATCACCATATTTAAGAGTGGGACAGGGGCTTCCCTGGTGGCTCAGTGGTAAGGAATCCACCTGCCAATGTAGAAGACTTGGGTTCAATCTCTGGTCCAGGAAGATTGCCCATGCCGTGGAGCAACTAAGCCCATGCACCACAACTATTGAACCTGTGCTCTAGAGCCTTGGAACGGCAACTACTGAAGCCTATGTGCCCTAGAGCCTGTGCTCAGCAACAGAAGAGGCCACTGCAGTGAGAAGCCCATGCACCACAACTGGAGAATAGCCCCTGCTTGCTGCAACCAGAGAAAAGCCCAAACAGCAACAAAGGCCCAGCATAGACAATAAATAAATGAAATTACACAAAAGAAGGAAGGTTAATTGTACTAGGTAAATAGCATAACTGTGAAGCTAAAATTAAACCAATCAGTTTGTATCTGTGTATAAGCCTTGTTTTTTGTTTTGTGGCTTTTTTTTTTTTTTGCAGCCATCTTCAGTTGCAGGGGTGCATGCACAGGGTATGAGAAGATTTTATATCGATTAAAGCTGGTGGTTTAGTGAAAAGAAGAACATGAAGTAAGGTTGTTGAGGCTGTTGGCAAGAATGAAATTTTAATCATTGTAAGTCATGACTTTTATACTGACTAAATGAGAAAAAGAGGAGGACCTACTTTGGGGCTATTAGAGGCAATGAACTGGAAAGACAGAACATGCTGGTCCCTGAGGGGCACACTTGATGATGAGATTTCAGAGAGGTTTTAGTTACTATTAATGGAAACATCTAGAATGTGGCATGAAAGTGAGTTGTTGAGAACAGGGGATAGCAGCATCACAGCAGAAAAGATCAAGAAACAAGTGGATAGGGCACTAGAAGAACCATCTATACTGATTTTGATATTTTCCAGAATGATGACCTAGATAGCGTTAGCAAGCATCTAACTCAGTCACGAACTGACATCTTTAAGAAATGAAAAAATTAACTAAAAATATGTATCAAGACAGTAAGGGTAAGGATAAATAGATGATGTATAACATGGCAAAACAGTAGAAAACTTTGGTAACAAGAGCTTCATGCAAATGACTTTTAGAGAGCAATGAGGGAGAATCCTTGGATACTACGGAGGAACAGTGGGAGCAATCCTTCCCACTTCTAAGCCAAGAGGTACAAGAGAGGCATAGTAAAACACCCACCAGAGTGATACAGGAAAGCAATGTCTTCAGAAAAGAGCCAAGTTTGAAGAGAGAGTAGCAAAAAAGTGAAGGGAATTTCACAGAAGAGAGAGATATAGAGAATAACTTGCTAGAGTGTTTCAAAGCAAAGTGAGTGTTTCAAAAAATTACAGAGAGCTCTGCAGGGATTAGAGTCTGTTGAACAAGAGATAATATGGTGGCCTATATAAGAGGGCTTCCCTGATGGCTCAGTGGTAAAGAATCTATCATCACAGGAGACACAGATTAGATTCCACATGTGGGTTTGGGAATATCTCCTGGAGAAGGAAATGGCACCCACTCCATTATTCTTATCTGGAAAATCCTACGGACAGAGGACAGAGGGCTACAGTCCATGGGGTTGCAAAAGAGTAGGACTCAATTTAGTGACTAAAGAAAAACCCAGGTAAGAATAATAGGCACGGTAAGACTTGTCCTGGAAATTCTAAGGCAGAGAGTGAAACGGAGCATGACTCAGAGAGTAGGGCTCCTGGGCACACATGCTTTTCTGTGTCCCTCATCTCTTGATTACAGGAAATAGGCCTCATTCAGCCTCCCTGAATTCTAACAGGCAGGTTCAAACAGTTGATAATTATGGAAGAGGGTATGGGAGACAAGGGAAGAACAGCCAGGAAACAATAGTGCAGCCTTGGGGTAGGGTCCTGGTTCCCCTTCAAGGGACCTTCATAACAACATCTTTGAGCTGTTTCATGAATACTGAAACCCAAACCAGGTGGGAGAAGTTAACTGTATTCTGCCCACAAGCACTTAGATGTCAGATTGGTTGAAATGGATGATGCTGACTCCTAATTACCTCACCGCCAAGCAATCAGAAGAATGTCCATGAGTTGATCATACCCTCTTTGAACCACTGCTATAAAACTTCTTGCAGCACCCTCCAGGGCAAGACACACAGTATTGAGGGTGTTAGCCCACTGCATCCCCCTTTGCCTGGCAAAGCATTACAGCTGTTTTTGGGGTTTTTTTTCCTACTTCACTCAAAACTCTTGTCTCTGAGATTTAATTTGGTGTTGGGGTACAGAGGCAGGATTTGGCTTCAAGAATAGGCCTGAGTTACAAGGATACATGCATTGGAAGTCAGTGTCTCACCTGTGTTTTGGAAATCCTGTTTTGTTGTTTTATTTTCAAATTGATTTTCTAATCATCCATACTCTATAAAGAATATCACTGGGGGCTGTACTATACAGAATTTAGCTGAAATTGTTTCAGGATTAAAAACCTGGAAAACTAAACCTATTTGTGAGGATCTAGGCTTCTGTGATTTCATTCAGCAAAGTCCTATCACAGCCTATAACATTCTAGAAACTGCATGAAAAAATAAATTGCTTTTTTAATACTATCATCTCTCTGTTAAAAAGGTTGAGATCAAAAAGAGGAAAAATATTTATTTTCAGATCAGGTACCTGCTGCTTCCAATTTAGATTTTGGGTAAACTATCGGTAACAAAAACAGTGGAGTGAAATGCTCAGTGTCCCAACCTTCCTAATTAATAGCAGTCAGTTCAGAGCAACCCTATTCAGGGTCTTCTTTTCCTCATTGAGCTGACCAGGGGAGACCTTAAAGGCAAAATGTGTGAGCCCTGTTAAAGCAAACCTCAAACAACAGATAAGTACTAAAGTCTTTGAAGAAACTGTGAACACCCTCTGGGGAGAAAATTAGACTTGTGAACTTAAAAAATGGCACGCAAACATTTTAACACAGAACCGAAGACAGAGGTCAACAGGGATATTTCCAGCTGAAGATTGCCTGTTGAGGAAGAAATTAGTTTTGAACATCAAAAATAAATGAACAAAGGGAGCAGAAAACAACATTAGATGAGAATTTTTTCCCCAAGAAAAAATCCTCTCAACATTCCCCACACAAAAACACGCTAATCAAGCTTTATTATTGAAAGGAAAAATCTTTTCCAAATAGGAAAATCTAACTCTAGGAAACCAGTTGCAAAAAAATTATCTTTATAAGCACCTCTTTTCCTTGCTAATTCAGTAATATAACTGATTTTGACTGACCTCTGTCTCTTAAAATGACTTGCTTTATTTTTATATTTATTTGCAATTTATCTAACACTATTAATTTATCATTCTTTCATTCTGTTTTCAGCTTTAAATGTAAATGTGAAAGGCTTCAGACTAAGCACAATTTGCTCCTGCCACCTTTATTTCCTGGGATGGGCTTCTTACCCTTGTCCCCTTCTCCTGGGAGGATGAGGGACAGAACAAGTGACAGAAACATGAAGTTGTCTTAAAGTCTGGAATTTGCCATCAGCAAATTGCATACTGCTAGACCAAAGTGAGTTGTATTGCTACCAGCAACAAGCTCTGTCAGCCAGATTAGCAGCCAACAGCCTTTTTTCCACCAGAGATAGTGTCTGTGAAGACAATTTTCCCATGGACCAGGGTTGAGGGGGATGGTTTGGGGAGGATACAAGCACATTACACTTATTGTGCACTTTATTTCTGTTATTATTACATCAGCTCCACTTCATCATTAGGCATTAGGTACTGGAGGTTGGGGACTGCTGATCTAGATGAAGTTTTTGATCCTCTCCATCAGAATAATATGCATAACAATAGTACTTATCTCAGTATTTCTTTGTGGTGGTTGTTTAGTCATTCAGTTCTGTCTGATTCTTAGAGACTCCATTGGACTGTAGCCCGCCAGGCTCCTCTGTCCATGTGATTTTCCAGGCAAGAATACTGGAGTGGGTTGCCATTTACTTTTCCAGGGGATATTCCTGACCCAGCAATTGAACCCACGTCTCCTACATTGGCAAGCAGATTCTTCACTGCTGAGCCACCAGGGAAACCCAGTATTTCTTGGTAAGGCTAAAAAATAGAATTCACACCTGCTCTGCACAATGCCTGGCACACTCCAGTTGCTCAGTCAATTCCAGCAATAGTTACAGCACTCACCGTGACCTACTGAAATCCAACCCATGAGTCAAGTCCCATCAAAGCACAGCTTTTCTTTTGGACTGCTCTCATCCTCACCATTTCCCTCCAGGTCTGAGCTAATCAGTTCAATACAGATCAGTAAGGAGCACTTTGTTTATGGCTTTGTCATAGCAGTGATTTCCAAACCCTGTTTATCCTTATAATGGCCAGGGAATTTTGTTGTAAAATACAAAATTTAACTCTTATGAAAGTATATTTTGATCCAGTAGATCCAAACTAGGTTTGGAGAATACATAATTTTAAAACTCGACAACAGTTTCTGATAATTAGCCAAATCTGTAAGACCCTGAAAAGATAATCTTCAATAACCTATTTGTTCCTAAACATGTAAAATTAACTTTCTGGTATATTAAATCTCTCTTTATGCATAGTTCACTATGGCATATAGGAGGGGGCACTTAAAGTTTATCTTTAAAATCATCTAAATCAGTTGGTTTATCAACTGAAAGTTACAGACATATTGCAGCTAATCTTTGAAAAAAAAAGGCCATAATTTTCATTGTTTGGGGTATAACCAATTCTTAATTAATGTAAAAAGATATAACTCTACTAAGAGAGATTTATTTGGGGGATGCCCTGAACCAAAAATTTCAATAAAATTAGTTTTTTAAACACACATTTATTTATGTCCCTTACACAGTGAATAAAGGCAGGAAGAGGAGGAAAACTGATGTGAAAAAGAGCAGAAGGAAATACCTATTTCTCAGAATGCTTTACAATAGAATTTGTCAAATTTGTCTTTTTAGATGAATTTTTCAATTAGGTAAATATTTTCAAACTCATTATACCCTACTATCTTGGAAGTTATTTACAGCATGAGATTCTTCAATGACTACTGATATTTTGATAGCAAGACTACTTGCAAATTTGAAATAAGTATCATATATAAACAATTCAGAGGGTATCATTTCACAAGAGTATCACTTCTTAAATTTAATAAAACAAGGCAAAAAGAGCAGAATTCGGGTTGCAAAGAGTTAGACACGACTAAGCATGTGCATGCATGCCACATGCACGCACGCACACACACACACACACACACGCCATGTGGCTTATATTAGTTATTTTTCCAGATACCCTTTTTGACTCATTGAGATATCCTGAGTAAGTGAAGTTATATGCAATTGCAGGAAACAAAACAAAACAGAAACTTTAAAGTAAAATGTAAAGCCAAACATTTTTTTCCATGCTTTTATTTAATCTCTCTTGCTATTATCTAGTTTAGCCCTTAGGGTAAATTTAAAATGATGTGAATTTTGGGAAATGTATAAATTTCACTTAAAAGCATTTTACATGGACATAAGAGATACATA
>NW_011494945.1:11599617-11604088 GCF_000754665.1 Bison bison bison | reverse complement strand
TATGACGATATTTATATCTATTAAAAAAAAAAAATCTACCTGGCCTTGTTTTTGCCCCCATACATGCTTGCGTGCATGTTCAGTTGCACAACTGTGTCCAGCCCTCTGTGACCCTATGGGCTATAGCCCATCAGACTCCTGTGTCCATGGGATTTCCCAGGCAAGAATACTGGAGTGGGTTGCCATTTCCTTCTCCAAGTGATCTTCCCGACCCAAGAATGGAACACACTTCTCCTGAGTCTCCTCTTGTGGTGCACAAATTCTTTACCACTATGCCACCTGGGAAACCCCCAACAAAAATCTTCTTAAAAAGATCAAGCAGACAAAAATAAGCTAAAGTTATTTAATGATCATTTTTACCTGGAGCATTTACTAGAAATTAAAATGCTAGGACTTTTCTCTCTCCCTGGAAAATCATCTTAAAATTAAATATGGATTTAAAACATAAATATAATATACTTCTGTGCCACCTGGGAAAGCCTGAATTTCCTCCTAGAGAAGGCCAAAAGATAATTTTCAATTTTGATCCTCTTCCTTGCTCATTTTATTTCGATGACCGATGCTCTAAGCTTATTTTTGATTTCGTTTGTTACCTTCTATATCGTATTTCAAAAGTTTCCTTTTATGACCGCCTGAAATACTGCAGGGCAGATTCAAACATGTCCCAAGCAGGCACTAAAATTTTAATGCATTTTTATGGAACCGGTCTCAGCCCCTTCAACACATTTATTTGTCCAGAAGGATGTTAGCAGAACATCCTCCTATTTACAACTCGGTAAGCAAATTGTTCCCATACTCCAAGTATGTAGAATTTTTTATCAATGTCATATAAATACTGTGAAATTCATGTTATGCATCTGCATAAGTTCATCATATTAGCTAACCTAACAACACAATCATGTCCAAGTGGACCCTTTTAATTAATGTGAGTCTTTTCTGAAGTTCAAAACAGTGTTGTTATTGTCAGTTACATTAATATCTGTCTTGACACAGTTCAAATAAAAATTTATGCCATCAGTGTTATTTACCATTCTAGTCCCACTATTTAAAACAGCACACAGCACAAAACAAACAATGCATATTGAATCAATATTTTATAACTTTTTTCCCTCTTTTTTAAAGGCTAATCGCTCTGACATTACTTCATTTTTCAGATATAGAGGCAAATGCAACAAATTTTCAATATGTACAAAGGAAATGGGTGAGTAATGGTTAAAAACTACACAGCTCAAATTTTCCAGATCAATCTCATAAGGTGAGATTTACATGAGTAAACCAAATAATTAACTTGCTTAACCACTTTATATAGGTAGACAATTTTAGGTTTAGGGACACGTGTATTGATTCCTGGGTTGCTTGAGAGAGGAAATAATTGTTCTTGTCATTTCTTAATTACAAAAATAATCACTCATACAATTGGGTGTTTCATCGTAGTTTGCTTTTTTCAATGCAATTTCCATTTATTTCAAATACCTGATGTTTAAAATTCTAAATTTAAATACTTGAAATTGTTCCCTAGAGTTAACAGGACTGAAACTGCTGCAAATGTGCTAATTTGGGGAATTCAATTCTATTTCATCAAACTCTCATTTGATTTCATTGTGTGGAATAGGTCAGCAACTACTGCCCACAGCCAAATCTGGCTTCAGTTGTTGTTTTTTTTTCTTTATTTTTTGTATGCTCCACAAACTAAGACTGTTTTTTACATTTTAAAAGGATTGAAAAAAGTTAAAGGAAGTGACAAGTGAAAATCATAGGAAATTCAGATCTGTGTATCCATAAAGAAAGCTGGATGGGAACACAGATTCACTCATCAGTTTATGTGTTGTCTGGAGATATCTTCACACTAAAATTATAAGAGGAGAATAGCTGCTACAGAGACCACATGGCCTATAAAGCCCAACTTTTTACTATTTAGCCCTTTACAGAAAAGATTTACCCACTCCTGGTGCAGAGCATTTGTCTCTACTTTCTCTCTGACGCATTATATATTACTGACACACCTTTTTAGTACTTGTTTTTTTTCCAAACTGATGTATTTTGGGGTGTGTTCAGTAAGATGAGAAGATCATTTGTACTGCTGTAATTACGGTGACCCTCCTGTGTCTGCATTGCAGCCTTTAAAATAGAAAACTGAACACTTTTCTTGATAAACACTACTTTTTTATGTGTGGCCAATTTCTATACCACCAAATATGGAGCCTGTTCCTAGCTTAATGATCTTCCCAATAGTAGTCTGTCAAGTGCTTAAAGACGTTGTCATAATTGATTTAAATACTTTTGAGAAGTTGAATGATATGTAAGTTAGAGCCCATCATTGAAATATCATCAACAAAGACAATTACTGTTCTCATAAACCATATATATAACTAAAGAATTTTCAGTGGATTGGCTAGGTGAACTGCATTGTTCCAAATTGTAAAAAAGAGCATACATCCAATTCAGCAAACATCATGGTTGAAAAGATAAAAATTCTGGATCAATATTTATTTGCCTGACTGAATATCATGTGATGCTTTTTACTCTCTCCCTCAAATGTCAGTAAAATATAAACCTCATGGCATAGTTGAGCCAGTATTACACAACCTCATTCTACCTCTAAAGTTTTCATAAACTTTTTTTTTTAATATTTTAACTTTTTCCAAAAATACTTCTGTCAGTTTTCTGCTTTAAGAAGAAACTAAGGCAGTTTAATCTTTGTGTTAGAAGACAGAATATATGAAAAGAAAGTAAATCAGAAAGAGACTGAGAAACACTAAGACAGAAGCAGAAAGAAAAAGTTTCCAGTTGTCTTTTGCTACTGCTAGTGGTATTATTTTGGCTTTTCCTTCTTTTTCTGATTCCTTAGGGGCAGGAAGGGTACTTCCTGGGTAGAAATTAATCAACTCAGACAGAGAATTAACTAGCCTATGTGTCTTCTTTCAGCTATAGGGCCTCTTACTTTAGGCAAAAACTTGAAGTTGAGAGACCTCACACTTCTCCCAGATTCTTTAAAGCTCTGTATTTGGTAGAGACCTCTAATGTAGTTAATGGTTTTATTTAAAGTAAAGATGGAATTCAGTAGATTTTTTAAGGGTCAAATGTATTTCTATTAAGAGTTTCATATGGTTGATTCTAATAAAATCATATGGGAGGCTGGTCAAAATTTCTCTAAGGGTGTATAAAAATAAAAGCTTCAAACATAATGATCACTTCATCTATTTACTATATGTTTTATATATTTTAAGGAAAATCTTAATATTTATCAATAGTGACTCTATCCACATCATGTTTAAAAATAAGATAAGCCCAACAATAATATAATGGCTAGATAAATGATGGAATAGCTTTATAGTAGAAGTCTATGTACCCCATAAAATCACTGAAAGAAAATTTGATGACCACAAAGAAGTACTGGGAGGGCATTAGGAGATTTTTTTTTTTTTCTATTCCTCAATAACCTGAACTCCACATTCTCTCCTCTAATTATCCTTGCCCTAACTCCATCTTGCTCTGCCTTATGGGATGCTATTTCATGTTGCTTGTATTTGCCCAGAGGGGAGAAAAGAATGGAAGCTAGTAATAGCAAGGTCATCAACTCCATAAAGAGTTAGATTGGGTGACTGAACAACAACAACAACAACTCCATCTGGTTCACACAGACCATGCAGTGGGGCAACTTCATCATTGAAGAGCTGAAGAGGGAAGGGGAGACTATGGTGGGGACAGTGCCTGATGATGGCTGACTGATAATCCTGGATGGGGGAAAAGTATATCTGAGAAAGGAAAAAGGCTTCCATAGCCAAAGGATAAGCTTCAGATGTAATAAATAATGAAAATAAATCCTTAGAACTTGGTACCAGAGCAGAAATCATTTGTATGATTGTATGAGCAGAACTGGAATGTTCCTTGACCATGTGAATATAGCTTGCTATACTGTATTATCTTACTTTAGAATATTATCTAGAAATATTTCACATTATTCAATATTTTTTTTTCTGTGCCTTATATGTTAGGTCATAGAAAGGTGTTGGTAACTTTATAGGTGTTATTTGCCCTTCAAGTTGAGCGATTTTTAAATATTTGCATCTTTCTATTTCTAAAAAATAGGAAACATTGATCAGTAGTAAAGGATAATAATAGTAATAGTGGTAGTAATAAAAAATAGTGATAAAACAAAATTTATAATCAGTTAAGGAGAGAAGGTTATTTGACATAGTGATAGTCTTGGCAATTAATTATTATGGTTTTCCATTTAGGGTAGAAAATTTTTGAAACTTGAAAAAAATCCTAATATTCTTTAATATTGTTCCTTGCCTGAATGACAATAAAAGATATGATAAAATTTTACTCATATAAAACCATAATTTTATTCTTTCTGATAATGTCATCGAATAGCCTTGAAATCAAATACATGCCACAGAATAGTATGGGTACAATATAATGTCAGAAGGGGGAAAAACTAGAGTTAAGGGGGGGAAAATATATATAT
>NW_011494945.1:11598561-11599517 GCF_000754665.1 Bison bison bison | reverse complement strand
ATATATATATATATATATATATATATAACTGTTTAAGACACAAATGTGAAAAAATTCTCAAAATTCTTATAAAGTGTTTTTAAAGTCCAACTTCATTTATAACATTTTTGATGGAAACAAAGGCCAGTTTTCTCCAAGTCTTGGATTTTTCCAAAGCACTGGTTGAAACATTCAGTGGTGGCCCAGTCCCCATCATATGGATTTAGTTAGCCCTTTTTATTTCTGAGCTACAGCTCCTCTGAGTCTTTTCTCCTGGAAGACAGAAAAAGGGGCCTCAACAATTTCAAAAGAAATTGAGCTGTGTCAACAGATAATTACTGATGGAATTAACAGGCAAGAAAGAGTTTATTCAAGACAATTGCTGTAATGGAGAAAGATTGAACTCAATTCCCTGAAACAACAAGCAGAATAGTTTTTAAGCACTGGGTGAGCTAATGGAAAAGTACTGAAGGACATTAGAGGCAAGGTTGGACAATACATTGGGCTACCCATGTTTATTAGTTGATGTAGTTGGAGTTTGACTCTTCAGTTCAGTTCAATTCAGTCACTCAGTTGTGTCTGACTCTTTGCAACCCCATGAATCGCAGCACGTCAGGCCTCCCTGTCTATCACCATATCCAGGAGTTCACTTAAACTCACGTCCATTGAGTCAGTGATGCCTTCCAGCCATCTCGTCCTCTGTTGTCCCAATTTCCTGCTGCCACCAACCCCTCCCAGCATCAGAGGCTTTTCCAGTGAGTTAACTCTTCACATGAGGTGGCCAAAGTACTGGAGTTTCAGTTTCAGCATCATTCCTTCCAAAGAAATCCCAGGGCTGATTTCCTTTAGAATGGATTGGTTGGATCTCCTTGCAGTCCAAGGGACTCTCAAGAGTCTTCTCCAACACCACAGTTCAAAAACATCAATTCTTTGGCACTCAGCCTTCTTCACAGTCCAACTCTCACATCCATACATGA
>NW_011494945.1:11597582-11598177 GCF_000754665.1 Bison bison bison | reverse complement strand
CATATAGGTTTCTGAAGAGGCAGGTCAGGTGGTCTGGTATTCCCATCTCTTTCAGAATTTTCCACAGTTTATTGGGATCCACACAGTCAAAGGCTTGGCATAGTCAATAAAGCAGAAATAGATGTTTTTCTGGAACTCTCTTGCTTTATTCCATGATCCAGCAGATGTTGGCAATTTGATCTCTCGTTCTTCTGCCTTTTCTTAAACCAGCTTGAACATCTGGAAGTTCACGGTTCGCGTATTGCTGAAGCCTGCCTTGGAGAATTTTGAGCATTACTCTACTAGCGTGTGAGATGAGTGCAATTGTGCGGTAGTTTGAGCATTCTTTGGCATTGCCTTTCTTTGGGATTGGAATGAAAACTGACCTTTTTCCAGTCCTGTGGCCACTGCTGAGTTTTCCAAATTTGCTGCCAAATTGAATACAGCAGTTTCACAGCATCATCTTTCAGGATTTGAAATAGCTCAACTGGAATTCCATCACCTCCACTAGCTTTGTTTGTAGTGATGCTTTCTAAGGCCCGCTTGACTTCACATTCCAGGATGTCTGGCTCTTGGTGAGTGATCACACCATCATGATTATCTTGGTCATGAAGAT
>NW_011494945.1:11597306-11597482 GCF_000754665.1 Bison bison bison | reverse complement strand
GGCACTCAGCCTTCTTCACAGTCCAACTCTCACATCCATACATGATCACAGAAAAAACCATAGCCTTGACTAGATGGACCTTTGTTCGCAAAGTAATGCCTCTGCTTTTGAATATGCTATCTAGGTTGGTCATAACTTTCCTTCCAAGGAGTAAGCGTCTTTTAATTTCATGGCTG
>NW_011494945.1:11590359-11597206 GCF_000754665.1 Bison bison bison | reverse complement strand
GGATTTGAAATAGCTCAACTGGAATTCCATCACCTCCACTAGCTTTGTTTGTAGTGATGCTTTCTAAGGCCCGCTTGACTTCACATTCCAGGATGTCTGGCTCTTGGTGAGTGATCACACCATCATGATTATCTTGGTCATGAAGATCTTTTTTGTACAGTTCTTCTGTGCATTCTTGCCACCTCTTCTTAATATCTTCTGATTTCTGTCCTTTTTTGAGTCCATCTTTGCATGAAATGTTCCCTTGGTATCTCTCATTTTCTTGAAGAGATCCGTAGTCTTTCCCATTCTGTTGTTTTCCTCTATTTCTTTGCATTGATCACTGAGGAAGGCTTTCTTATCTCTTCTTGCTATACTTTGGAACTCTGCATTCAGATGCTTATATCTTTCCTTTTCTCCTTTGCTTTTCGCTTCCACAAAGAGTGGGAGACAGCCACACTATGTTTATTGATGATTACAGTTCAGAGAGATAGCTTCCAGGGCCTTGGGAAAACATTCCTTGGTTTAGAAGATAGACATCTCAAAGGAGCAGAGAAAAGATTTATAAATTGTGATAAAATTTCTAAATCAAGTCTCCCCACCCAGGAATTGAACCTGGGTCTCCTGCATTAAGGCAGGTTCTTTACTACCATCTGAGTCACTAGGGAAGTCCTTCAAGTGTCTGTCATAAGGAAGAAATCTGTCTAAAATCAGTCATGCTGGGAGAATGTTCAGGTGCTCTTGGTTAGCCACTTTATGTGAACTACCATCAATCTGGCTTAAATTCAACATTCAGAAAACTAAGATCATGGATTCCAGTCTCACATGGCAAACAGATGGGGAAATAGTTGAAACAATGAAAGACTTTATTTTCTTGGGCTCCAAAATCACTGCAGACAGTGACTGTAGCTATGAAATTAAAAGTCACTTGCTCCTTGGAAGAAAATCTATGACAAACCTAGACAGCATATTAAAAAGTATAGAGACATTACTTTGCCAACAAAGGTCCATATAGTCAAAGCTATGGTTTTTCCAATAGTTCTATATGGATGTGAGAGTTGGGACAATAAAAAAGGCTGAGCACCAAAGAATTGATGCTTTTGAACTATGGGGCTGGAGAAGACCCTTGAGAGTCCCTTGGACTGCAAGGAGATCCAACCAGTGTATCCTAAAGGAAATCAACCCTAATCATTCATTGGAAGGACTGATGCTAAAGCTGAAGCTCCGTACTTTGGTGACCTGATGCAAAGAGATGACTCATTGGAAAAAACTCTGATGCTGGGAAAGATAGAAGGCAAAAGTATAAGGGGATGACAGAGTATGAGATGGCTGGATGGCATAACCGATTCAATGGACGTAAGTTTGAGCAAGCTCTGGGAGATGGTGAAGGACAGGGAAGCCCGGCATGCTGCAATCCATGGGGGTCACAGAGTCAGTCATGACTGAGTGAGTGAACAGCAACAACAATCAATCAATCAATTAATCAGTCAATGCTTAGTATGTCAATTCATCAAGGTGGAGAAATTATCCGGTGGAAGACAGGCAACCTAGCCTAGAGGTGACATATGCTGGCACAGTACACTGAAGCTTAATGCATTCTAAAGGATTCTCTACACTTGCCAAGAAAAATATCAGGGGTCAAATTGAACCTCAGTCTATATACAATGCCAATAATGGATGCTCACACTGTTTAGTGTTCAGAGGTAGCAAATCAAAACTGTATGATGGCTCTAGTCACACCCACCATCAATACACATTTGTTTTTCTAACTCACTGGATCAAAGCAGGGCACTAGAAGCCAAGTTATTATTTTATTTTTAATTATTATTTTATTATTTATTTATCAAGTTATTATTTTATTATTATGATTAAACCTAAAGAATCTTTAAAACAATTTACCTATTTGAATTTTGACTTTCAATGCTTTTAATGATTTTGAAAAACAGAAAGAAAATATTCTTTCTGCACACAATATAAACTATTATTGAGAACTCTGTCCATATGTTCAAAGGTCCCACTTAAGGAATGTATGACTCTATTGTACCAGGAAAATTGTCCTCTGAGGAATTAGTTGGCTTTCTACCTTTTGATGAGAGTTTTTCATACAGAGACAACTTGTTCAAATAAATAGTCAATCCTGTAGTTTTGGGAGCCAGTTTCATGAGTCAGAATCCCAGTGTCAACACTTACAGCTTTGTATCCTATAGCAAGTTATTTCACCATTCTGTTTCCTATTTAAAATAAGGTTATTAATAGAACTCACCCAGCAGGGTTATTGTGACAATACATTATTACATATGAATCTTGGTATATGCTACACTCGTGGCTGTGAGAAATGATAGCCTCATTTTGTTTCTCTCTCTCTTCCTTCTTTCACCCCTCCCTTTCCTTCTTTCCTTTTTTTTTTTCTTTCATTTGTCCTTTTTCCTTTTTAATTTGGCTGTATGAAAATCCTGTGTAAATTCTAATTAACATGGCAACTATGCAGTCTCCTATGTAAACAACTTAGAACAGAAAATGCTGACTGTTGCTGTCAACATTATTTCTTTCTTTCCTAGAATTCATGTTTCCTTTTTGGACTTGAGTTTTATTGCTGCTATTTGATGTGTCCTTTATGGTGGGTTCTTCAAGCGTTTTATGAGTTCCAAGTAAAATAAATATAAAATAAACTATAAAGTAGGAAATAATGTTCCATGGGTTAGAAGTCACAAATATCAATACAAGGTACTATAAGAGGGCATAAAAAATCAGAGTTCTTCCTTCTGTGAAGTTCACACATTAAGAAAATACCATGACAAAAATTAACTTAGCACCATGCCCCATACACATACTGAGTTCTAGTATATTTTAAGGAAATAAATTTCAGTAACAAAATGATTTGCAAAAAAGTTCACTGTGAATCTTTGATGATGGAATATGTGTCCACATGCTCAATTTTCTACAAATTATTTTGAATAAAATAAATGGTTGAGAGTAATAAAGGATGAAAAATTATGAAAGAATAATGTTAACTATTCTGGAAAAAAAAGAAGATGTAGATTCTAAATATAGTCTTCCCAATAAATAATTTCTTATGAATTTTCAGGCAAGACAATTTTCCTCTTGGTACCTTACTTTTGTGATAACACCTGTTCTGCTTACCCAGAGGGATCTTGTGAAGATGAAGTGAGGCAATGAATTTAAAAACTTTGCTAAAACACCCTACAAACATATGCAGTATACTAATATAACTAGTAGTATAATTAAAAGATTGCATTTTCAAAATGTTAAAATTAGTTGCAGTTTCTTAAAAGTCTACAACTTTAAAGCAAACAGATGGATAAGAATAGCTCTTGAATGCCAAATTTAGTGTGGTATGTCTTCTTCCTGGTATGCCTGAAAGTTGTATCTAAAAAGCAACTGCAGAGATAAAATATCAAGTGCTCAAATAGTAAATAGATATCATAGGGTTGTTATACTGTCAAACTGAAAAGGAAAGGAAGGAAGGAAGGAAAAGAAAGATAGAGAAATAATGAAAGAAAAAGAAAAAAAGAAAGAAAATTAAATTAATTTATGGGTTATTCCAACTACAAGCAGTTCAAAGACAGCATTTACTACAGGGTTACAAAATCTTTGGGTCTACTGCTTGAGATTATCAATGCAATTAACCTTAACCATTTCTTCTACATATTGATCCTCAAGCACTTCCATAAATGTGTTTCTTCCTTATTGCTGTAATGGCCTTTCCATTTTTAGTTGATGGGAAAGTTTATAAATGCTTTGGCTTCTATTCTCAGATGGGAAGCTCTCTTACCTAATTGGTTGTTTTTAAGTAGCTCTTAATTAGAACTGTTTTTGGCATGTAATTTCCATTCCATCAGTTTCCCTTTACTCAATTGCTCCCTATTTATGTTGTATAGACTTTATTAACTTATAATCACTTTTATGAGACTGAGTGGTGATGATATTTTCAGGATAATTTTAGAACTGGCAGCATTGGATCTTCTGGGTGATGAACTGTTAGTATGATGAACATCACTGAAATTTTGAATAATATTAAATTATAAAAATTACTACCACAACAAAAAAAATACAGGTAAATTGTAAAGTATATGTGGTATAATTCTAAAGTCAAGAGGAACATGGAAAGGCTTTCTGCTCACCATATTTATTTATGCATCAGAAAGAAATCTGGCCATAAAAAAGAGCAGTCTGTCATTTTACAAAAATTATAAAATCAGAGTTTTTACAAATATTATAACTATTGGGAAAATAATGTTGGAAGATGAAGCCAAAACAATAGTGAACATTTCTGAAACATAAAGGGGGCTAGAACCGTGTTAGAGAAAACTGCTAGAGCTTTATATGTTCTAACACAGGATTAGTAAATGTTCTAAGCCATGCACTGAACAAGAAGTCCCTGAAAAGCCTGATGGCAGAGGTGGAACTTGTCATTCTATGGATAAATAGATGTTAATAAAGGTTATGAAGTTTTTAATCAGCCACAGCCATGTTGCCTCCTGTCTCTGTGCCAGGAGTTCATTATGAGATAGAAGTTAATACATATAAGTAAAAGTTATACAAGCAATGTACTACAAATCTGGTCAAGAGGTTTCTGTTTTATTACAAGAAATAGGCCAAAATTAGAATTTCTTTCTGACAAATCAGGTTCACGATGCATGCAAGCTGGGCAATGAGGATGCAAACATTGCGGGCAGTAAGACTTAAAAGATAACTGGTTGTTACACTTTCCTTCACAGTAACCCTGCCCTGAGACTCCTTCCTTATGCAGAAAATATAAACGAAGGAGACAACTTTTTCATAAAAGTGAAGCAAGATTTTGCTCACATATATCCTCAATTGGAAAAACTTCAAAAAAAGATTAGGAAAGGGGGGCAATGAGTGCTTAGTTTAAAAAAAAAAAAAAGAATTTAGGTTGACTTTGCAAACTGTAAATAAGTGGGAAATGAAAATGGAGGAAGTTATGAAATAGCTGTCACTTACTGAGTAGAAGGGAAGATCCCCTGGAGGAGGAGAATGCAGCCCACTCATGGGCTTGCTGGAAAATCCCATGGACAGAAGAGTCTGGAGGGCTACAGTAGATGGGGTTGCAAAGAGTTGAACAAGACTGAGCATGCACACGCACACACTGAGTAGAAACTGGGCACTTACTACATGCTGGGCCCTTCAAAAGATGTGCTATTCTACCATCTTTATGCAAGCATTGAGTACACCGTGCAGCACATATTTAAAATTAAGCTACTCTCACAGTAACCTCAGAATTTGGTGAAAATCCATTTGAATGTATTTGTTTGATTCAATGATAGAAAAATGGACAGAAATATCATTTTATTCATGTTCATAATTTTAAAAAACAGCTAAAGTTAAGTTCAAAAAAAAGCTAAATACATAAGTACTTATTGCTTCTTTATCATTTTAACTTTCAGTAAGTCAGAAACTTAACTGTGACTTCACAAGTGAGGTGTATTATCTCTCTTAGGTCACATGGGGCCCATTTTTTTTGCATTCCAATCTAATGGACTTTTAGTAGCCTCCCTAAGCATCTAACTAAAGACAAAGTGAATTAGGCAATTGGGAAAACCTGGCTCATTAGGATCCAGTGTGCTGTATTCAGAATTAAATTAAAGAGTCTCACCTCATCAAACTCACGAATCCGCCACAACACAGACACTGATGAACAAAGGCCACTGTTTCCCAACAGAGGACGGCTCTATCCTTCAGATTCTGAAAGTATACAACAGAACCTCTTATTACTATGTTTGTGGTCAGTTCATAATGTCATCAGGGTTATCCAAAGGTTACATTCCAGCATTTCATATGGGATTGGGCTGGTCAATACCATGGCAACTTATTTCTTACCATGTTTCATCCAAATGCTTCTCTAAGTGTATCTCTATGCTCAGACTATAAAACAACACAAGCAAATCAGGGGTTAAGGAAACAGTAGAAGTAAATTAGGGCATAGATAGAGGCATTAAATTAGAGTTTGCCTGGTGCTCCAGTTTTTTATGAAATAAATTGATATCATTAAAGTTTTAGAAAATTCTTTTTTTACTTTTTATTTTGTAGCCATTTGCACAAAAGTGATAATTAAGGCCACTGTATATAATCAACATACTTCAGAGGAAAAATGACTAGCTTAAGTTTTCCGATGGTTCATTAAAACAGAAAGCTCTAAAACCACACAAGAGAACTCAAAGTTAAACAGTTTTTATAAGAAATAAAATGGCACAGAGGAAACCAAAGACTCTCTTCACGGAGGACTTTTTGAATGAGGGATTAAGTTTAGGTTTTTAGATTCCACAAGCAAAACTAGAAAGATTTGCGAACGATTTCAACATCATTTCCCAAATATTTAGCCATTAAATTTTTTAGCAGACCATCTATTCTAATGGGCTAATGTTCTATAGAAAATACTTTTAGAAACATTGAAAGATACTGTGGCTTGTTCATGTAAGCACCAAAATAGTCATTTGTTTTATCCTCTGTTTATGAACGTTACAATACTTCCTGTTTTTAAATTACTATTTTCACTTTTTGCTGCACTACATTGAACCTTTGTTGGTGTCTCAGGTTTAATGAGAGGTACATGAATAAAAACCCCATGTTGTATGGATGAATCTAGAGACTGTCGTACTAAGTGAAGCAAGTCAAACAGAGAAAGACACAAGCCATATTATATCATTGGCATCTGGTCCCATCACTTCATGGCAAGTAGATGGGTAAACAACGGAAACAGAGACTTTTATTTTGGGGGCGAGGGGCTCCAAAATAACTGAAGATGGTGATTGCAGCCAAAAATATCCGCAAATCAATCAATGTAATACACCACATTAACAAATTGAAAAACAAAAACCATATGATTATC
>NW_011494945.1:11564429-11589319 GCF_000754665.1 Bison bison bison | reverse complement strand
ACAAAAATAAACTCAAAATGGATTAAAGATCTCAACATAAGACCAGAAACTATAAAACTCCTAGAGGAGAACATAGGCAAAACACTCTCCGACATACATCACAGCAGAAAAAAAAAAAGAAAAAAAAAAAAAAAAGACGCTTGCTCTTTGGAAGAAAAGCTATGACCAACCTAGACAGCATATTAAAAAGCAGAGACATTACTTTGCCAACAAAAGTTCATCTAGTCAAAGCAATGGTTTTTCCAGTAGTCATGTATGGATGCAAGAGTTGAACTATAAAGAAAGCTGAGAACTGAACAATGGATGCTTTTGAACTGTGGTATTGGAGAAGACTCTTGAGAGTCACTCAGACTTCAAGCAGATCCAATGAGTCAATCAAAAAGGAATCAGTCCTGAATATTCTTTGGAAGGACTGATGCTGAAGCTGAAACTCCAATACTTTGGCCACTTGATGTGAAGAACTGACTCACTGGAAAAGACCCTGATGCTGGGAAAGATTGAAGGCAGTAGGAGAAGGGGACGACAGAGGATGAGATGGTTAAATGGCATTATCGACTCAGTGGACATGAGTTTGAGCAAGCTCCGGGAGCTGTTGATGGACAGGGAAGCCTGGCATGCTGCAGTCCATGGGGTTGCAAAAAGTTGAACATGACTGAGTGACTAAACTGATTGATATGATATCACTTCTAAGTGGAATATAAAATAGGATACAAATGAACTTATTTACAAAACAGGCTCATAGACAGAACAGACTCGCGGTTGCCAAAGTGGAGGGAAGGTAGGAGAAGGATGGATTGGGAGTTTGTAATTAGCAGATGCAAACCAATATATATAGGATGGATAAACAACAAAGTCCGACTGTATAGCACAGGGAACAATGTTCAGTATTTTGTAATATACCATAATGGGAAAAAGTATGTACATATAAGTATAACTGAATTACTTTGCTGTACAGAAGAAATTAACACAACATTTTAAATCAACTGTACTTCAATTAAAAACACTTTAAAAACCCATGTTGTTTGCAGTGGTGCCTTCAGAACACATCCAGGTCTGTCAACATACTTGCCTCTATATGCAAAGTCTATGAACTGCATGTTTTGATTTTTTTATTGTTGGTTTTTTAATTAATTTCAGGGTCTGCTTTTTTTCTGCATTTCACTTTAGGACTTGTTCTATACCATCTATAATAAGCATGTAAACCAAGTACAAAACTGGTTAGAATACAATGACTTGAGGAACTCTTCTATCAGTAAAATAAATACATAAGCTGTGAAGTCTATGTAGGGTAATTATGATAGAAATCTCCAATTCACAATTTAAAATTGATGAAGGCCCTGAGTCAAATATACTGTCTGTGACCCTGATCTATTCTTTTTATTTTTCCCTGATTAGCATTTCCTATGTGTTTCATGATATGTTTTCCTTTGCTAGAAAAATGATTATTTACCTCTGGGTCCTTATTACTATTTGAAAAAATACCAAATCTTGGCTCATGAGTTTGAAGTATATTTTAAATACATTTGTTTAATCAATTGCATGCAAGAGAAGAAACTTTATAATCCTCTATATGCTAGAAGCCACTGGTTATCTAGTATCAGGAAATTGATCCTCTGAATTTTGCTGGCCTATGGCTTTCTTTTTCCTTTCTAACCTGTATCCTATATTTTCTCTGGTCAGTTGCCTCAGTGTTTTGATCACACTGTACCAGTGGACGTATGTTTTACATTTTTAGAGAGCATAAAATATACTTTGAAATTTCATTAATGCTATAAATACTAGGTAGAGAAATGGGTACTATTAATATATTACACAGTGCTCACAATAGCACAGATATTTTACTCCTTAACTATTTCACAACCAGTGTTTAGTAGGGTTGCAAATGGACTTTGGGTGGCATTTGTAGTCAATGATGGTCTTTTAAAAGTATCTCCTGTTGTTCAGGTTTATTTCAGTAGGGCATCTTTTAAAATATCTGAATTTATACTAGGGAGACACTGCTTTGCAACTAATGTAATTTTACAACTTAGGAGAAAAGGAAAGAAAATGATGGAGCATTAAAAAGATTGTAAATAGAAATAGCCCCAGAAAGAATGAAGAGACTGAGCCAAAGTGAAAACAACACCTAGTTGTGGATGTGACTGGTGATGGAAGTAAAGTCCGATGCTGTAAAGAACAATATTGCATATAAACCTGGAATGTTAGGTCCATGAATCAAGGTAAATTGGAAGTGGTCAAATAGGAGATGGCCAGAATGAACTTCAACATTTTAGGAATCAGTGAACTAAAAGGAACTGGAATGGGAAAATTTAATTCAGATGGCCATGATATCTACCACTGTGGGCAAGAATCCCTTAGAAGAAATACAGTAGGCATCATGGTCAACAAAAGAGTCTGAAAGGCAGTTCTTCAATGCAAACTCAAAAATGACAGAATGATCTCTGTTCATTTCCAAGGCAAACCATTCAATATCAGAGTAATCCAAGTCTATGCCCCAACCACTAAAGCCAAAGAAGCTGAAGTTGAACATTCTATGAAAACCTAAAAGTCCTTCTAGAACTAATACCCAGAAAAGATGTCCTTTTCATTATAGGGGACTGGAATGCAAAAGTAGGAAGTCAAGAAATACCTGGAGTAACAGGCCAATTTAGCCTGAAGCAGGGCAAAGGCCAACAGAGTTTTGCCAAGAGAATGCACTGGTCATAGCAAACACCCTCTTCCAACAACACAGGAGAAGACTCTACACATGGACATCACCAGATGGTCAATACCAAAATCAGATTGATTATATTCTTTGCAGCCAGTGATGGAGAAGATCTATATAGTCAGCGAAAACAAGACTGGGAGTTGACTGTGGCTCAGAACATGAACTCCTTATTGCAAAATTCAGACTTAAAGAAAGTCGGGAAAACCACTCGACCATTCAAGTATGACCTAAATTAAATCCCTGATGTTGGGAAAGATTGAAGACAGGAGGATAAGGGGACAACAGAGGATGAGATGGTTGGACACTGACTCGATGGACATGACCAATAGCTGGATGGCATCACCGATTCAATGGTGATAGACAGGGAAGCCTGGTGTGCTGCAGTCCATGGAGTCACAAAGAGTCAGACTGAGCAACTGAACTGAACTGAAATGAAGAAATCAGTTCCAGACAGAGAAGAGACAGCATGGCACTGAGGATGTCATCAGAACTGTGTGTTCAAGTATAAATAGGAGTTTCCTGAAAATATAAAGGTAAAGACACAATCCAGGGAGAGAGATCAGCATGTATAATGGAACAGAAGTGTCAGAAAGTAGGGTCTGCTCTGGCAATTCCTAGCAGGTTGCAATAGCTTGACTTTATCACCTATGATTGGAGGTGAGGGTTAAAAAGAGAGAGAAACCAAATAATAAAAGACCATGAGACACAAGGGCCATAGCATGGAAAGAACAGTCATTTGACTTTTACCTTATGGGGTTTCCCTGGTGACTCAATGCTAAGGAATCTGCCTGCATTGCAGGAGACCCAGCTTTGATCCCTGGGTTGCAAAGATCCCCTGGAGAAGGGAATGACAAGCCAGTCCAGTATACTTGCCTGGAGAATCCCATGGACAGAAGAGCCTGGTGGGCTACAGTCCATGAGGTCGCAAAGAGTCAGGCATGACTGAGCAACTGACACTTTCACTTCACTTTCACTTTTTTCTTATGAGAGGTGGAAGTACACTGATGGCTTTACACAGTGTCAGTTTGGGAAAGAAAAAGGTAAGGAGAGAAAGTAGATTGAAAGATGGAAAAACTGTAACAAATGGGATAGTGAAACACACTTACAGTGAGAAAGTATTCTCACTTTGCCACTGAAAGTTTGAGTTGTCTATCAAAATTCCAGAAAAAAAATCAGCTAAACTTTGATTAGTCAATAGCCAATATCTCCTCTTTTTGTGTTACGATGATTGTCAGGTCATCCTGATATTCTGCACTGACTGTTGTTTTCCATAAATTGAAAGTTTATATAAGGTTCAGAGACTCTAAGTGTAAATCCTGGTGCATACCTACTACACTATGATTTTGTTAAAATCTGTCATCAGAAAGTAGAATATTTTGACAAAAGAGAATCTCTTTGAAGTTTTAATAAAGGACAAACAGGCTTAGAAACTACTGGTGTCCAGACACCAGTATTCTGTTAGTCTAGAATTCTTTAGGTCATCCATCTTTCTATGACCAGACTAAGCATCACATTCCAACCAAAGCCTGTTCCCATCAAACATGCTTTGTATTGGCCATGGCAATGAAAGCTTAGATAGAACTCCAAGAAAAGAATAACTTTATTTCTTCATTTCTAATCTATTGAACCAGACAAAGATAATGGTAAGTAGTCCTAAGATCTATGCTGTTACAGAACCTCTACCACAAAAACAAAGTAGTTTTCATTACTGTCCTCTTCAGAGTAAATAGGCAAGATACTTTATTATGTTTGCTGAGGTTTGACCAATACTTTGTCTCTTTTCTATTGAAAGAAAAATATACCATTTATTGACTTTATTAATTTCACACTATTCCATGAGGTGAATTTTTATGTTCAAAAAGAGAGATTTAAAATTTAACTGCATTTTCACTTCATTTTTGCCTGCAACTGAAAATCTGCCATTTACTCAGATTTTGCTATTACATAAATGAAACCTTAGTATATGATTTTGGAGCTATATTTTAAAAGTATTCATTTCAACTGGGATATATTGCTGAACACAATAGAAAAATTCATAGGTCATTGTGTGCAACACAATAGGTAAACATTTGATTTACTGCATCTCTCTTTGGATTATTTTACACAATGAAAAACATAGTATAGTGTTTGTTTATCTCTCTTGATTATATCATACAATAATAGGTGGAAAATTCTTAAAGAGATGGGAATGCCAGACCACATTACCTGCCTCCTGAGAAACCTGTATGCAGGTCAAGAAGTACCAGAACTGGACATGGAACAACTGACTGGTTCAAAATTGGAAAAGGAATATGACAAGGGTGTCTATTGTCACCCTGTTTATTTAACTTATATGCAGAGTATATCATGTGAAATGCCAGGCAGGATGAATCACAAGCTGGAATCAAGATTGTCAGGAGAAATATCAACAGCCTCAAATATGCAGATGATATCCGTCTAATGGCAGAAAGTGAAGAGGAACTAAAGAGTTGCTTGATGAGGGTGAAAGAGGGGAGTGAAAAAGCTGGCTTGGCACTCGACATTAAAAACAACTAAGATCATGGCATCTGGTCCCATCACTTCATGGCAGATAGAAGGGGAAAAAGTGGAGGCAGTGACAGATTTTATTTTCTTAGACTCCAAAATCACTGCAGATGGTGACTGCAGTCTAGAAATTAAAAGACTCTTGCTCCTTGAAAGGAAAGCTATGACAAACCTAGATAGCATATTAAAAAGTAGAGACATCATTTTGCCAACAAATGTCCGTATAGTCAAAGCTATGGTTTTGCCATAGCTTTGGATGTGAGATGGATGGATAGGTATAGGAATAGGTAAGGATGGCACAGGTATGGATGTGAGGGTTGGACCATAAAGAAGACTGAGCACTGAAGAATTGATGCTTTTGAACTGTGGTGTTGGAGAAGACTCTTGAGAGTCCCTTGGACTCTAAGGAGATCAAACCAGTCAATCTTAAAGGAAATCAACTCTGAATATTCATTGGAAGGACTGACAGAGAAACTCCAGTACTTTGGCCACCTGATGCATAGAGCCGACTCATTGGAAAAAACCCAGATGCTGGGAAAGATTGAAGGAAAAGAAGAAGGGGGCAGCAGAGGATAAGATGGTTAAATAACATCCCCAACTCAATGGACATGAATTTGAGCAAGCCATGGGAGTTAGTGAACAACAGGGGAGCCTGGCATACTACAGTCCATGGGGTTTCAAAGGGTCAGACATGACTTGTTGACTCAACAACAGCAAGTCTGTATGTAATTAATACTTTTACCAGGCTGGCCAACACGTCTGTCTCAAACTTTCTGTAAAATTTGTTTGTGCTGACATGTCCCTTCTTACTAATCTCTGCCTGATCCAGTCATCTCAATGAGACTGTGCAGGCCATGTAAACTCTGCCCCCATTCCAAGTGATATAATAGTTTACAGACTTCATGAATTAAAAATTTCAAGTACATTATTTCATCCAAATAAAATGTGCTCTGTATATAAATGTTATACATGCCACATCCGAGAAACTGGTCAACATAATTACTTTCTGCTATGAAACATGCCTTAGACCCAGAATGGAATTGAAATTCCTTGACCACAATATCCATTTACCTAGAAAATATAATCAGGAGATAGAACAGCTGCTTACTTCAGTAGTAAGTTGTTGCTTACTCTCTACTTGTAGAGACATTAATAGTAAAGAATCCACCTGCCAAGGCAGAAGGTACAAGAGATGTGGGTTCGTTCCCTGGGTCAGAACGATCCCTTGGAATAGGAAATGGCAACCCACTTCTTTATTCTTGCCTGAAAAATCCCATGAACAGAGGAACTTGGTGATCTACAGTCCATGGGGTCTCAAAGAGTTGGACATGACTTAGTGACTAGACAACATTTTGAAACTAGTCCCTGAATCCCCAGGAGTCTGTGCAGAGGAGAATAAAGGGCTTCCCATGGTGAAGTAGAAGGAGAAGTACATATCAAGTGGTTTTGAAGTCCACTAACCGTACTTCAAGCAAAGCAGCATTCCCCGGTGTCTTTTTATATATGGGACTTTATTTCACTAGAGTGTCTCTCTGCTAGAGTTTAATGTTTCGAAACAGATTGCCTGGTGTTACATTATTGCATATTAGACAGTTTTTTTTTAAGCCTTCCCTTCTTTCATTAAATTTTCTCCACAGTGCCTAACAATGAGGTTTAGCTTTGGTAAAAGCATGGATTAACCTGAACTGTTTCCTATAAAAGAATACCTCCTCCACAGCATAATTGTGAGAACTTAAATAGGATGATATATGCTATATCCAGCACAAGGGGACTTAAAGAAGGCAATCAATAAATGTAATTATTTCCTTCTTTTTTCTAGCACACCAATCAGCATCCAGTTAGTTCTTAATAAGTATTTGTTAAAAAGAACTACATCTCAGCATTTTACCATTTAATACTAACCTGTCTTGATTTTAGATAGCTTTTGTTGAAGGTTTGCAACCAATTTATTTTGACCAATATTTCTAAACAAGATAGTTGGTTTTCAATGTGCTTCTTGGAGGTGTTCCTTGCAGTAGTAGGAGTAGGGCAGGAGGGAAAGTTATCCAGAAAATTTGAAGTTAAGTTTATCCATTGAAAATTTGATTAAGTTAACGCAAGTGAACATGTAACAGATGAGATGCATCATCTATTAAAAAAATTCACCTTAAATGGTATTAGTAGCTAGGATGTATTGAACACTTTTTCTGGGCCAGGTATTTTGCTAAGTTTTTATAAGCAATCCTGTGAAGTAGATATAAGTATTAGTCTTGTTTTATATTAATAGATGAGAAAAATGAGGCTTGGGGAAGTGAAGTAATTTGCCCAAAGTAGAACAACAACTGGATTCAAATCCCAGTAATCTGATTTTAATCTGCACAGTTAACTAATTAATCAAAAATACCAAAATCTGTGAATGGAAATTTGCTTTTTTAAAAAATATAATACTTTAAAGATTAATATGTATTAAGTTAATATAGTAGTAGATTACACATTTCCTCTTCTCTAGTAGGATGACACTGGACACATATATACAAATGATAAAATCCCTATGATGGACATGAGTATATTGACATTTTTAATTGGCACTCACCCTGGTGGCTCAGATGGTAAAGTGTCTGCCTACAATGCGGGAGAATCGGATTCAATCCCTGGGTCAGGAAGGTCTCCTGGAGAAGGAAATGGCAACCCACTCCAGTACTCTTGCCTGGAAAATCCCATGGACGGAGGAGCCTGGTAGGCTACAGTCCATGGGGTTGCAAAGAGTTGGATATGACTGAGTGACTTCACTTTCATCAGGTGCCTTATATTACATATTGCATTAATTGGCAGACTCATCAGTTACAATACATTGCATTACACTATAAGATCTTCTTAAGAAAAGCAGATGATATATAAGAAAACTAGAAAAGGAGATGTCTAAGAGTCAAACTTTCAGATGGTCATAATCCCTTTTTTAGGGGAGGGGATGACATAAACAATCAAGGGTCCCAGGGTAGCCATCTCTGAAATGGAGATGGATGGCATAGGTTATCCGAGCTCAATGATACTATCTGTCAAGAGTACACAGAATAGCCATGCTGTGATTTCATGCTGTTCCTCTTAAGTTACATTTTCTAGCTGTAAATGATTAGATCAGCACAGTAATTCATGTATTATGTAGACTATTAAGAGTTTGCAGCTTGGTTGAACAAATTCAACATAACTTAATCAACTGCCAGTGAATTAAACAGCAAATAAACAAGCTTTTTATTTTGTAAAGACAGGAAACAGACTCTGAAATATGGTAAACCCACAGAGTGTCCACCATGCTGAAGCCCCTTCTGGGTAACTAGTAGCTTTTGGAGATGCTTATTTTATCCTAAAATGGTGTTTCTCTTCTTTATCACCTTCTCTTCTGTAAATTGTTATGGTCATTTTTCTCTTGGGTAGCAATGATAGAAGAAGTAATTCCAGCTGTTCTTACTAATTCCTAGCAATTATAACTTTTCATCAGCGCTTTCATTAAGTGCCTTACAAACACAGGTTTTGTACACTCATGCATGCACACACACACACCTGATTGACTCTCACTTTCCTAATAACAATGCACACATTATAGGCAACCTTGGACTATAGTCCAGACTCCTAACCAAACTCACTTTTATGATAAATTAATTAGGAAATTTATATTAGAGCAAGTATCCTTGCTTTTACGAAGGACGAAAACCCAACTTCACAAAATCTACACTGTAACCTTAGCTCTTTGGCTAATATCCTCAAGGCATTCATCAAGGTCAGCCCTAATCACTCAGAACTATTCCTGCCTTACTACTAGGCTATTTTTTTTTTAAACCTTGGCAAGAACTGACTAATAGCATTAGACAGACTCCCTGATTTGCCATCAGATAATATAATCCAATATAATGTCAGCAAAATAAATGCCATTGTTGCAACTGTTTGAACTTAACATTTACTCTGAGTGTATAATTCAGCATTCTCTCTTATATGGTTGCTCTATAAAAATGTTTGAAATGTTAAGTTTTGGCTCAAATCTATTTATACTGATCTCCACATTGTTGTATATTTATCCTCTTTAGAACACTGTATTCAACTTTGTAGAGAATTTTCTTAAAGCTTGTCCAATTTCCCTTAATGGCTTATTCGGGTAATAAAACTTCTCAGGAAACAGGGATGGTTTTTGCCTTGCCCCTTGGGAAGCAACTTGATAACAAAGAAAACAGAGAGGAAGACAGTTGAGTAATCTCCTCCAGATAATTTGCTTATTATTGACATTTTCTCAGAAATAATATATTGCAAAAAAAACTTTCTGCATTTGCTTCATAAACTACATATGTATAATTCCCCTTCAAAAAAGTGTGTGGGGTGATGTGATTGCTCAAATGAATTAATGTTCTTATTAACACACAGTTTCTTAAGGAGAAAATATTATTTTCAATCAGATTAAAATTTGTTCTTTAAGTATTAATAAATATTCATCAAAGTGTATAAAGTATAATTAACCCATCTCACTCTAGTATTAGCATTCATATCCACTTAGATGAGAATTGGTGTTACTCTACACACAAAAACATCCTCAAAAATGGATTAATGATCCAAATTTAAGTCCAGATACTATAAAACTCTTAGAGGAAATCATAGGCAGAACACTCTCTGACATAAATTACAGCAAGATCTTTTTTGATCCATTTCCTACAGTAATAAAAATAAAAACAAAAATATACAAATGAGACCTAATTAAATTTGAAAGCTTTTGCACAGCAAAGGAAACCATAAACAAAATGAAAAGACAACCCACAGAACGGGAGAAAATATTTGCAAACAAAGCAAATGACAAGAGATTAATATCTAAACTATACAAACAGCTTTTGAAGCACAATATCAAAAATAAAAAATAAAAACAATCCCCTCAGAAAATGGGCAGAAGTTCAAAATAGACATTTCTCCAAAGAAGACATACAGATGGCCAAGAGGCACATGAAAAGATGCTCATCACTAATTATTTGTTGTTGTTGTTCAGTTGCCCAGTCATGTCTGACTTTTTGCAATCCCATGGACTGTGGCACACCAGGCCTCCCTGTTCCTCACCACTTCCCAAAGTTTGCCCAAGTTCATGTCCTTGTTCCCCTTGTCATGGCAAAGGGGCTTGCATAACCCAATGAATCTATGAGCCATGCCATGTAGGGCCACCCAATACAGACAGGTCATAGCAGAGAGTTCCAACAAAATGTGATCCACTGGAGGAGGGAATGGCACACCACCCCAGTATACATCCCCTGAGAACCTTGTGAACTGTATAAAAGCACTAATTATTAGAGAAATGCAAATCAAAACTACAGTGAAGCATCACCTCATACCACATGGGTCAGAATTACTGTCCTCAAAAAATCTACAAACAATAAATGCTGGAGAGGGTGTGGAAAAAAGGGAGCCCTCCTACACTTAGTGGGAACATAAATTGGTACAGCCACTATGCAGAACAGCATGGAGGTTCCTTAGAACTCTAAAAATTGAGTTATCATATGATCCAACAATCATACTCCTGGACATATATCTAAAGAAAACCATATTTTAAACAACACATGTATCCCAATATTCATTGTAGCACTATTTTCAATCATCAGAACCTGGAAGCAACCTAAATGTCTGCTGATGGAAGAATGGATAAAGATGTGGAGTTTATACACGCACACACACACACACACACGTATACACACACACACATACACACATATTATAATGGCATATTACTCAGCCATAAAAAGAGCAAAATGATGCCATTTGCCATGACATGGATAGACCTGGAGATTGTCATATTGAGTGGACATAAGTCAGACAAAGGCAAATATATGATATTGCTTACACATGGAATCCAAAAATGGTACAAATGAGCTATTTACAAAACAGAAATAGAGTCACAGATGCAGATAAGAAGCTTATAGTTACCAAGGGGGGAAGAGGGGAGGGTTAAAAGAGGAGATTGGGATTGACATATATAGACTACTATATATGAAACAGATAACTAATAAGGACTTACTGCATAGCCAAGGGAACTCTACTCAATAGAACCTAAAAAATGGTTTTATATATATATATGGCATAATTTATATCTCTGTGCTATACAGCATAAATTTGCACAACATTGCAAATCAACTATATTCTAATAAAAACTAATTTTAAAAAATTGCTGTTATTTCTTTCACTCAGAAATAATAGTGATTCCCCTGAAGTTAAAGAGCAATTTAATTCAGTCGTGGACAGAACTGTGTATTATATGACACCTGGCTTCTGGTATCAAAATTTGAAATATGAAAAGAAACCTGGCATGAGAAACAAATCTTCCAAAAAAATTAAAACCACCATAACTACAAGGATGCTGTTATACTTATTTTTTTAGATGAAAAAAAATTGCCTTAAGGAAAAACTTCTCATTTGAACACTTCTGAAAATAGAACTGTTGTTCTTGATTCAAAGCTAATTTTGAACTGCAACAGAGTAATCATTAAAGTGAATTAAAAAATAATATGGATAACATAGTCTCTGTGGTTATAACCAATTTTGTTGTTTGATAGAGGTTCCCAAATGTAAGTTTGGTAACCAGTGCACTTGAAGAACCTGATGCATTTGTTAAAAACACAAATTCCTGAGTTCCATCTATTAAAACAGACCCACAGTACTTTCTAAAAAACTCCGCAGGTAACTATAGCCCTCACATCATTTTGAGCACCATTGAGTAAATTTCAACATTTCTTCCCTCCATTTGCTTGTGTGCACTTGAGAAGAATCATTAATAATTTTTTCACAGGCAAGAGAAATAAATCAAGAGAGATTAAAATTAGTGTTAATGATCATAATTTCAATGCTGAACAAAAGCCCAGCTCCTTATGTCTGTGTTGGCATGGTCATTGCAGGTGGGCAGGATGTGAAAGGCTTCGTAATCATGGAATTAGCTTTACTATGGGGCTGGGAAGATTTCACTTAAAAAGCATATATGTCTCCTGGCTACTACTAGTGAAAATGAGAGCTGAAAACAAGGAGACAGCAGGAAACATGTAGAAGATTTTGAGAGGAAAGAGACAAGGAGGAAAAAACCTTGTTCGTTCCAATAGGGAAATGCTAATATAGTATTCTTTTTCTCTGAAAGAAGATAATAAAACATGGAATCACAACTATTAGGGAGCAAGAGTATATGAATTTACATAATAAATCCAAAATGCAGTTGTGAACTTAAGATTGTAAGAGAAATGATGACAAAATAATATTCTTACCAGAGGTAGTATGGGAGTTCAAAGCATTTAACTGAAACAGTTAAAAACAAGGAAAGGAAGGAAGGAAAGTCGCTCAGTCGTGTCCGACTCTTTGCAACCCCATGGACTGTGCCTACCAGGCTCTTCTCTCCATGGGATTCTCCAAGGAAGAGTACTGGAGTGGGCTGCCATTTCCTTCTCCAGGGGATCTTCCTGACCCAGGGATCGAACCCGGGTCTCCCTCATTTCAGGCAGACGCTTTAACCTCTGAGCCACCAAGGAAGCCCAATTTCATAATCTGAGCTGGTGAGTAGAAGACAACTAACCCCAAGCTATTTAAACACTATACACTGTGCCTAAGAAGTGCCAGTCCTTGTCTTGGATTAGGTTGATAGTTTGTCGTCACACTCTGAGCCCTCCTGCAGATGAGGTTTCCTCTGATGTCAGCAACAAATAGAGTCATCTAATTAATATGATCCAATATTAAGAGAATCAGAAAAACTCTACAGGAAGGGACACAAAAACATTATTGCCCACTTAAAAATGTCCTTAAGGCTAGATGCCAAAAGAAATAATGTCCTTTTCCTACATCACACCAAAAAGTAGAGAGTGTAGTTTTAGGGAGAATCATGGGTAAGGATGGGGGAAAAAAAGAATGTCTTCTCTCTGCTCTAAATAATTTCTAGCACAGAGAAGGAAAATCCTAGCCCATCAATTTGTAGCTTGTGAAAGCTTCCATTAAGTGATGAATTCTTTGAAAAGCACCAGATTTTGCTTGCTTTATAAATCAGCAATAGTGTCCTTGTGTCTGTACTTTTTCTTCCATTGCTAGCTAATATGCTGCCATTTGATACTCACACTGGAGATGCATTCCTGGTAACCATCCATTTTTTCATGAGAAATCATTAGAGCTGCGATGTAAAAACCTACCTTGATTACAAACAGGCACATTTTTCCCTGCTGCTAATATAAAATTAATGTCATACATTCTACTAGTTTTTCTTGCCCAAAGAGTTGATATTAAGGAGCCATTAGGAAAACTCAAATCATGGATCATTATTCATTCAACAGTCAAAAAAAAAAAAATCTATGTGTTAGATGCTATTATCACATGCTGAAATGCTAGTTATAATGATCCCATTAAATCAGATATGATGACTAGTTTGTGAAGTCTGAATTTATGTTATTTCTGAAACTTCTGTTTATATATTTTTTTTTTCTGGAAATAATGGTCCAAGGCCTGAGCTGCCTGGGGGCTTTGCTGCTTTTTTTCCACAAGGTTTCTTTGATTCTAGCTCCAGGGAGTTATAGTTTTCTATTCAGACACAGAAGACAGAAAAGGTCACCTCACAAACACTGTTAAGAGGCCATTGTTTCTTTGCCTCCTTAAAGCAGAGGTTGATAATGGACAAGAAATCTTTTTAAGATAAAAAAGAGCTGATCTAAAAGCCTTTCAGGGTCCCTCCCATACCTCATTCATATAGGTTTATATTGCTTCTTCCATTCTTATTGTAATCACCGTATCTCTAGTACTTTGTGTGGAGGATGTAACCACTGTGTAATATCAAAAGGAGTCAATTAGGATGTTTTTTTTTAAAGCTACTTCATGAAGCAGGAGCTTTTTGTTTAGTACTGTCAGCCCAAGAACAAATGAAGATTCAATGATGGTTCATCTGGGTAGGATGCTAGTGAAACCTGGAAATCTTTAGTTAAGGCACAGGCTTTCCAAAGTGCCAGCTTATCAAATATTGCTGCAAAGGATGACACACCCAGGAAGCCCTAATAAACAGAAACTATGCTTCCGGACAAAAAGAGAAGAAATGTATTTGCCATAATTTTAGCATACATACTGTGGGACTCCTAAAAAAAGTGAATGAAGCCAGAGGCTATAGTGGTTAGAAAGAAACTGAAACCCTAATCAAGAGAAAATGAAGACACCAGTGTGAATTTCCAAAGAATTGTGCATATAAGAAATATACAAAAAATCTTCTGGCAGGTAACAAATTAGCAGAGGATGGAAAGACTCCAGGAGAAGAGAAGGAAAACAGGAAATACTGTAAGGAAAGATAAAACAGTTCTAAAACAAAGAATGTTGCTCACCCACCAGTTTTGCAAGAATTAAGTCATTAGCCCCTGTAGTCATTGACATACTGACTGAGGATGAAATACACAATGAGGCACTCTGTGCTTTGGAAAAACAAGCCCCTTAGTTAGTTAGATGTATATATCAGGAAGGGTTTTATGAACCCAGATTCCTGCAACTTCCCATACATGGAAAAGCACTAAAATCATTAACATGAGATATCTGTTCTTTGTGACTAGCACTGATCGTTTACCAAGATGTATACTTGGTTACACATACTTTCTTGCCAAAAATTATATATATATATATACTGGCTTCTCCTCTATCCCTTTAGAACAGTTTTCTCAGAGGTTCTAAGAGGTGGTCTCTTGGACTATAGTCCTCAGTAAGGCCCCTGACTAAAATTTAAGCTCTCAACTTTTATGTTGTGTGTTTTCCTTTAAATCAGCATAAGCAATGATGAATATTTGAGAGAGGGTTTAATCGTAACCAGATTTCAAATTTCAAAACTGTCCCTTCTATATTTGATGTCTGGCGCACACACAGTGAAACATCACCTGTATAATCCTGGATATAAATTAGGGACTAAAATTGTTACTATATGAAGGTAGTATGTATTGACACAAAAGTAATAAATGAATCACTACCATAAAATGTATTCATGAATAAAATGAGAGAAGTTAATTGAGTCAAGCTGTCCTACTCCATGAAGAAAATCAGGATGAGAAAATCATAGACTCTGAGCTAAAAAGGAAATTCTGAGTCACCTTGTTCAGCTCTCTAGGCTTAAACTGCAGGTGTCACAATCAACTGCTGACACTTATGAGTGATAGACTTCCTGTAATAGTTTTGCCCCAAATTGTAATTAGAAAGTTGACTTTTGTTAAACTCTCTCAGATACGCAATCCCTACCCAACCCTTGACGGGGAAATATAATTAAAAATAAAATCTAACCCTAGCTCAGAAATCATCTCCACAAAGGTAGTTGAGAGAGAAAACACTTTTATTATTGAAAAAGCATTAAACTGTAATATGATGCACATCACAAGTGATTTGCTAAGAGATTGCAAAAATGGAAAGAAATCTCTACCTTCGAAATAGCCATGTAGACATAGCTTGAAGGGGAGTAGAATATACCCCCAAAATACATCTCTTTGGCAGAAAGAGTTTAGGCTAATTATTTTTAAGAAACAGCAAAGAAAGAGCTCTGAAAACCAAGAAGTTTATAATAGACATTTACATTTATAAGGGAGATCTTCATTTGTAAGGGTGCCTCCCTCTGTACCAGGAAGAAAAGGATGTATAAACCTCTAGAAAGTCTTATCAATAGAGAAGGCATAGACTTAAACCTGCATTAAAACCATACACTTGTCAACCACAAATTGGCACTTGTCATGGGTGCTTGCCGTCTACCTCTGAGTCTGCTGGTGCTACTGCTAAGTCACTTCAGTCGTGTCCGACTCTGTGCGACCCCATAGATGGCAGCCCACGAGGCTCCCCCGTGGCTGGGATTTTCCAGGCAAGAACACTGGAGTGGGTTGCCATTTCCTTCTCCAATGCATGAAAGTAAAAAGTGAAAGTGAAGTCGCTCAGTCGTGTCAGACTCTTAGCGACCCCATGGACGCTAAGGCTACCAGGCTCTTCTGTCCATGGGATTTTCCAGGCAAGAGTACTGGAGTGGGGTGCCATTGCCTTCTCCACCATCTACCTCTACAAGGGTTAAATCCTTTGTTGCCACAGTTGCTGACCTCCAACACCCTCTCCAGGAGCTCAGGGTGGAGAGTAGAAATGAGGCATGCTGTGCTCTGGGACAGAGCATGTCTTCAGACAGTTAGATATTCTCAGGATCTGATTTTATGAGCCCAATTCTTGTGTCTCTTCATATCTAGAAAAGCACTAAGATCCTTCATGGTCACAACTGTTTCTCGTGACTAACAGAAGCTTCACAATACCAGCAGAAACTTTCTAAAAACATAAATGTGCTTAACTGCATGTATTCCTTGTTTACCAAAATCAAATATATACTGTCCTTCCCTCCTACCTCTATGGAATAGTTTCTCAGAGCTATCTGAGGTGATTTCTCCTGGGCTGCAGTCTTCATATTGACCTGAATAAAACTTAACTGACACCTCTCATGTAGTACATTTTTTAAGTCGGTACCCTTAATCAACTACTCTTCAATAAAATTTAAAAAAAAGCATACCCTTGATTATTGTATTCTCCCTAGTAACATTTCAGAAGTAGCTTCTCCTTTCCCCCAACATCATTTTTTCTGTTTAGCTAGAGATGGTATTTAAGGTGGTGGCTTGGGCCATTTTGAGAAGTGTCTCAATCTTTCTGGGTATCTCCCATACATACTGGAGCTAGACATGTTAATAAACTGTTTTTTTCTCCCCTGTTAATCTGTCTTTGATTAGAGGAGGGGTGTCAGGCAATAATCTAGAAGAGTAGGGGAAGATTTATTTTCCCTCCCCCATAAACTCTTGACACACAAGTTTTCAAGAGAGACAACAACTAACCTCAAGTATGAGGACTTCACAATACCATTTGTCATGCACAGTTTTTTCTAACTTTGCCTGGCAGTTGGAGTGACCATCTGTGTTAGTTGACTAGCATTCTTCAGAGGGAAAACTAACTTCTTACATCTTTATAACAAGAGATAATTTTGCAACATAAGCAAAGTGCCCCTTTTCTATAGAAAGTGGGAGATGTGGGGGCTATCTCCAATGTTAAAATTTTGAGAATGTGGTTCCTACCTCCCAATGAGACATTCCCAATGAAAAGACATTCCAAACTTTCTGACAAAAGGCCTAGCAATTTTTCAAAAGGATTTATATACATTTCGAAGACAGGAGAAAGTACAAACTTTCTAAAGGAAATAATTTCAGAAAAAAGAGGGGAGAGAAATCTTTCCTTATTTTCAACATGGAGAATAAGGCTCTTCTTTTGAATTTGTATTTGTCCTCATATCCTCTAGACACCTTACTCTTCCTGTACTACTATTCTGAATTAGCTCAGCCCTTCACCTGCTGAGCTTCCTTCCAAAGTCCATGGATGGTGTTCAGAGGATCCACGAACATCCTGAAATTGTTTTTGAATGTGTTTTTTAATGGGTAAAGGATTCATAACACTTAGTATTTTCATATTTTGTGTTGTCAAGAAATTTCTCTACATGTTTAGTCATCTGCTAGAATTCTTTGTCCACTTCCTAGCATATTTCTGATATTACTTTCCTAAGCCTTTTACAAGAGAAGATCCTACTTTTCCTACCCTCTATGTATACAATCCAATATTCTCCTGGATCCCTGTTGCCAACTGCAGACCGTTCTTTTGCACATTTCCTTTAATCATTTATCTTTTGGTCTGTGAAATCCAGTTGTCTATGCTACACTTTTCAACCATTCTGTTCACAATCTGCAGAGATACATTCATCCATGTTATAATAGTAGGTAACAAAAAATAAATAAAATGTTGAGCTGGATTTAATAATTTCTTAACCTATTCTTAACAAGGGTTTCCCTTGTGGCTCAGCTGGTAAAGAATCTGCCTGAAATGTAGGAGACCTGGGTTTGATTCCAGGGTTGGGAAGATCCTCTAGAGAAGGAAAAGGCCTATCCGCTCCAGTATTCTGGCCTAGAGAATTCCATGGACTGTATAGTCCACAGAGTCTCAAAGAGTCAGACATGACTGAGCAACTTTAACTTTCACTGAACTTACTCTGCACCAGAGGGTTTCAATTCTATATATTTGTATACTGGTTCAGATGGACATAATCTGGATCTTGCTTCTGCCTTTACATAATTTAACATATATATTTAACTCTCTAATCACATTCTTTTATATGACAACCTTGTCATCCCTCTGTTTTCTTGAGTTCACCATTCAGAATGCTCTCCCAACTACTGATAGAGCTTTGTACTTTTAGTTTTCTGCTCTACTGCTGCTGCTGCTTCTTCACCCAAACAAGTGAAAGTTTCTCAGTTGTGTCTGACTCTTTGCGACCCTGTGGACTATACACTTCATGGAATTTTCCAGGCCAGAATACTGGAGTGGGTAGCCATTCCCTTCTCCAGGGGACCTTCCCAACCCAGGGACTGAACCCAGGTCTCCTGAATTGCAGGTGGATTCTTTACCAGGTGAGCCACCAGAGAAGCCCAAATAAGCTCAAATTTGACCTATTGCCCTCTTACAACAAGCAACCAAACTTTGCTTTATTCTTATGTCTATTCTTTTGTTCAAAATAACTTTTCTGAGTCCCCATTTTATGCAAGATAAATGTCAAGTTGTTTTAAAAAAAAATGATCTTTCGGATCTTAGCTCTGATTACCTTTTCCAACTTCATTTCAACTCATTTCTCTTACACTTTATTTATATCATAATCTTTGTCTGAATAAACCAATCACTGTAATTCTCCCATACCATGCTGTATTATATCTTTTTATGAACAGAACATCTCTTTCTCTTTTAAATCTCTTCCACATGATATTTTTTGCTGTTGTTTAAAAATTCCTCTAAAATGGGCCTGGCCAGGTCAATGAACTTCATGTATAGGTAGCTCATCACATTTTCCATCTATTTTCATTTTCTCTGTTTTCTTCCCATTCCAAACTAATCTTCCAACTCCCTCCCTGGAATACCTTAAACATTGCTTAAAATTTATTTTCTTCATTTCATAAATAATATAACCCTCTACCATCTAATGCCAATCTATTTTCCCAGCAATATCCATTTAACTCATATAAAATTGTCAAATTATTTTATTCTTTGTTCCAGAAACATAACTCTCCATTCCTACTTTGTTTATAATTCCTTATTCTATATGCTTCATATTTCTAAATTCAAAGATAATTCAAAGGTCAATTTCATCTCACATCCTCCTTGACTTCCAAGTCATCAAGATGTCTCCAAGTCATCTTCCCTGACTACCATAGCTTAATGTGACTTATCCTTTCTGTAATTTACAATTCAGTAAGCCTTACCTCTCATACTTTGTTCTTGTGCTCTTCTGTATATGTAATCACCATTTAGTGATGAATAAAGCTCACATTTTATGAAAAGTATAATTCAACATGGGCTTCTCTTGTGGCTCATTGGTAAAAGAAACTGCTTGCCAATGAAAGAGACGTGGTTTGATCCTTGGGTCCAGAAGATTCCCTGGAGAAGGAAATGGCAACCCACTCCAGTATCCATTATAAGTGTGTAAGTTGGTCATTCGTCTATTTATTGTATTGTTATATAGTTAATGAAGAGAAGTAAAGATGTGTGTGGCTCATTTAGAGAGTTCACTTTGGAAAACATCGCCATCTGGCAAGCTTCAGAGCTGGCAGTCTGTAAGCAATGAGAATCTGGAAGAAGCTGCAGAGAAATGACAGTTTTAACTAGCTCTCTGGAAACAATGTGTTACTCTGCAAAATAAAATCAAGTTTGACCTGAGTATATTGATTTTAATTTATAGGTAACATAACACAACTTTACTTAAGAGATATTCATTGTGTCAACAGGGCCTCCTGGTCCTTATTCATTGTTTTAGAAAGTCATGGAAACTGATGGTTGATATCACTATATAATCATTTTATATTTCTCATCTGTTTTTTTTTTCTCAGAAATTCATCTATTTCATCTTATTATTCCATAAACATTTCCTATTCATCTCCAAAGCACCCCAGTTTCTTGATTCACACCTCCACAATCCCATTTCTCTCTTCTTCACTCCTGTCTTAAAGGAAAAATAGTCCCTCTCCTTCCCTAAGTTAGCTTGTACTTTGGTTCCATTTCTCATTAGTCTCTTTCCAAACCTGGAGTCATCAGCAGATGAAACTTATTTTCATTTAACACTGTGTTTTCCTACTTCTACATTAGGGCAAACATACAAACCAAGATCTTTAAAGTATTGTTCTTTCAATTTCTCTATTTTTCTCACCAAAACTCTCAGAAAAAAAGTTGAAACAGAGTATGTATCTCAGCACAATTGTTGAATGATTATGACTCTTTTTGGCCATGCTTCAGCTTGTGGGATCTTAGTTCCCTGACCAGGGATCAAACCAGGGCCCTTGGCAGTGAAAGTGGAGTCCTAACCACTGGACCCCTGGGGGATTCCCAGCGTGTGATTTTGAACAGGCCATGTAACCTACCTGAGTTTCAGTTTCCTCATTTAAAAATGAAATTATTTTTATCTCACATAATATTGCAAGCTAAAAAGAAGGAACACCTAATTCAATATTTCTTTTGCAAATGAATCTAAAATATTTCTAGGCAAAATCTCTTTATTTAGACTTGCAAGTGCAACAATCTGCTTGCCAAACTGCAGAATTTCCTGTCTCCCCTATTTCATTCAAAGGCCCACTCTTCTTAAGACCATTTCAAAATCATGTTTTCTTTTCCCTACCCTCAGTTATGCAATTAGTCACTAGGTCTCAGTGATCCTCCGTTTCTCTTTTCAGACATGATTTGAATAGTTTATTCAATGATAACAATAGTTTCTAAAAGTCTTTTTTCACTTCTAGTCAGCTCTTTTCCCAGTTCATCTCTAACTCATATTTTAACTGCATAAATCCTTAAAATCTTTCAATTGCATCCCAGTCACAACCAAAATAAACTAAAATCGATCATTCCTTCAGTATGATCTGACATTCAGGCTCATATTCTGCCCTTAATTTTTTACTCCAGTCAAATTGAGCTCTTTACCCTCTTTCGGATATGCGTGTGCTCAGTTGCTCAGTTGTGTCAGACTCTTTGCAACCCCATGGACTATAGTCTGCCAGGCTCCTCTGCCCACAGGATTTTTTTCAGACATGAATACTGGAGTGGGTTGCCATTTCCTCCTTCAGGGGACACTCCCTCCCTAGGGACTGAACCTCTGTCTCCTATGTCTCCTGCATTGGCATGAGGATTCTTTACCACCTTTGAATATACCCCTTGCTGTTAGCCACTGGGTCTTTGCTCCAACCCTTATCTCCCTCTGGACTTTTTCATTATTCATCCAACTGCAGAAATACAACTATATGCTGATTTTAACATCCTCTTCTTTGTAGCCAGAAGACAAACAAACAAACAAAAAATACTTTTCTTTTCTGAATACACTGATATTGCATTTTATCCCATTGGTGGCCTACCTTCTCAGACAATACTAATGGGTTAAATATGACATTTCCACCCCTTCACCCACAACACACATACCCATAAAAAGATCAGACAGGGGGCTTCTGTGGTGGCCCAGATAGTAAAGAATCTGCCTACAATGCAGGAGACCCAGGTTTGATCCCTGGGTCAGGAAGATCCCCTAGAGAAAGGAATGGCTAATAACTCCAATAATCTTGCCTGGAGAATTCCATAGACAGAAGAGCTGAGGTCACAAAGACTTGGATACAGCTAGGGACTAACACTTCCACTAATTCCATTTATTTAGTATCTTTTGAAGTAGACAGTAAATATTTTCCCATGGATAAATGTTGAGAATAAACACAAAATCAGATCAGTGGTAGTATGTGTGTGTATGTGTGTGTGTGTGTGTATACATACAGACACTGTAAAACAAAGAATGCTTGCACATCAACCAGTTCTATAAGGATCAAGTCCTTAGCCACTGCAGTGACTGACATACAGCATACCCTAAAAGGAATTCAGGGTGAAGAATAGGTTATGACACTCTGAGCTTTGAGAAAACAGACTCTTAGTTATATTTCAAGAAAAAAAATTATAAACCCAGATGTCTGCATATTCCCATACATAGAAAAGCACTAAAGTCATTAACTGAGATATCTGTTTCTCATGATTAGCAATAACCTTCTATCTAGATGTATGCTTGACCATGTGTATTTTTTGGTCAAAATTCTCTCTCTCTACACACACACACACACACATATAGGACAGTTTGGAACAGATCCTGAAAGCTACTGATAGGCTGCCTTCTGGGCTGTAGTCCTCAGTATGGTCCCCGAATAAAACTGAAACTCACAGCTCTCATACTGAGTGTTTTTCTTTCTGTTGACAATATAGACATAGATACAAAGATAGACAACAATTTTTCAGTTAATGAATATTAATCTACATAAACACATCTCTTAAATATGTCTTTACAATGATCCTCCTGAGAGCCCAGTTGTCAGAGATTTCACTGGTCAGAGTGTAGATTATAAATCATTTAAATAGAAAGATATTTTAGAAATGACATTATCCAATCCATTAATTTTTTAGATGGTGAAACAGATGCTCAGAAGTATTAAAAGACTTCTGAGTCTGCTTCTATATATTCTGTTCAGTTAAGCATTTCTATTTATTTTGTGCCTAAACCTTTTTAGAGTAGGATCTGTTAATTAAGTAATAAGGGCTTATTCTCCAAATTAGAATGATTTTCTCTAGTCTGGCAGATAAATAGAAAATTGTTTCCGCCTTGATTTTTAGCTATTAGTAAGCAAACACTTTCCCCACTGATTTTCTTCCTACTTTTCTCATAGCCAATCAGGAAACTTCAGGGTTAATTAAGTAAATAGAACAAATCATAAAGTCCTTCAGTCAACAGTTGGTGAGTTCAGAAGTATTATACCTTTTTTTTTTTCTTGAAATGATTCCTGATATACACATTCACTTTTTAACTGACAATAAACACGTTATTCCCTAGAAATGTCCATAATTGGCTTGGTCTTATATAAGGGAAAAGAAGGATATGAAACTGGGCTGGGCATTTGTGATACAGAGAGGCAAAACTTGGCATCCACAAATTTCTATGCTGTGCATATTATTCCAAACTGAAAGCAATTAAGGCCCAAAAGATTCAGGGAGATGCTTAGACCTCCTCATTAATAGCCCTAAAAAAATTGTACAGAGAGCCTGTTCTCAGAATAGAGATATCACCAGAGATATCTGCAAAGAATAAGGGCCAGTGTGGTGGGGAAGTTCTATACAGGTCCTAAAGATTAGCATCCACTCTGTGCCCCATTGTCTCTGCAGGGCCAGCAAACACATGTTCATCAAACATGTGCTTTTCCATCTGCATATCAATTGCCTTCATCCCCACTCAAGTTCCAAAGCCACCATCTCCAACATCCTCTTCTGTTCTCAGATGAAAATGGTAAAGGTGAGGGCTTCAGCCATTTTGGTCAAACAGGTAGTGGTCAAACAGGAGATGGCAAGAGTGAACGTCAAGATTTTAGGAATCAGTGAACTAAAGTGACTGGAATGGGTGAATTTAACTTAGAGGATCACTATATCTACTACTGTGGGCAAGAATGCCTTAGAAGAAATGGAGTAGCCATCATGGCCAACACAAGAGTCTGAGATGCAGTCCTTGGATGCAGTCTCAAAAATGACAGAATGACCTCTGTTCATTTCCAAGGTAAACCATTCAACATCACAGTAATCCAAGTCTAGGCCCCAACCAGTAATGCTGAAGAAGCTGAAGTTGAATGGTTCAATGAAGACCTACAAGACCTTTTATAACTAATACCCAAAAAAGATGTCCTTTTCATTATACAGACTGGAATGTAAAAGTAGGAAGTCAAGAAATACCTGGAGTAATAGGCAAATTTGGCCTTGGAGTACACAATGAAATGGGGCAAAGGCTAAGAGTATTGCTAACAGAACACACTGGTCATAGTAAACACCCTCTTATAACAACACAAGAGATGACTCTACACATGGACATCAAAAGAGGGTCAATACCAAAATCAGACTGATTATATTCTTTGCAGCCAAAGATGTAGAAGATCTATACAGTCAGCAAAAACAAGACTGAGAGCTGACTGTGGCTCAGATCGTGAACACCTTATTGCCAAATTCAGACTTAAATTGAAGAAAGTAGGGAAAATGACTAGACCATTCAGTTCAGTTCAGTTCAGTTCAGCCACTCAGTTGTGTCTGACTCTTTGTGACCCCATGAATTAAAGCACACCAGGTCTCCCTGTCCATCACCAACTCCCGGAGTTCACCCAGACTCACGTCCGTCGAGTCGGTGATGCCATCCAGCCATCTCATCCTCTGTCGTCCCCTTTCCCTCCTGCCCCCAATCCCTCCCAGCATCAGAGTCTTTTCCAATGAGTGAAATCTTCACATGAGGTGGCCAAAGTACTGGAGCTTCAGCTTTAGCATCATTCCCTTCAAAGAACACCCAGGGCTAATCTCCTTCAGAATGGACTGGTTGGAAGTCCTTGCAGTCCACAAGGGACTCTCAGGAGTTTTCTCCAACACCACAGTTTAAAAGATTCAATTCTTCAGCACTCAGCTTTCTTCACAGTCCAACTCTCACATCCATACATGACCACTGGAAAAACCATAGCTGAAAATTCTGAAAGAGATGGGAATACCAAACCACCTGACCTGCCTCTTGAGAAACCTATATGCAGGTCAGGAAGCAACA
>NW_011494945.1:11557223-11564329 GCF_000754665.1 Bison bison bison | reverse complement strand
CAAGTTGGAAAACAAGATTGCTGGGAGAAATATCAATAACCTCACATATGCAGATGACACCACTCTTATGGCAGAAAGTGAAGAGGAACTAAAAAGCCTCTTGATGAAAGTGAAAGAGGAGAGTGAAAAAGTTGGCTTAAAGCTCAACATTCAGAAAATGAATTTCATGGCGTTTGGTCCCATGACTTCATGGGAAATAGATGGGGAAACAGTGGAAACAGTGTAGGACTTTATTTTTCTGGCTCCAAAATCACTGCAGATGGTGACTTCAGCCATGAAATTAAAAGACTCTTACTCCTTGGAAGAAAAGTTATGACCAACCTAGACCATTCAAGTATGACCTAAATCAAATCCTTTATACAGTAAAAGTGACGAACAGATTCAAGGGATTGGATCTGATATACAGAGTGCTTAAAGAGCTATGGACGGAGGTTCATGACACAAGAGGCAGGAATCAAGACCATCCCCAAGAAAAATGAATGCAAAAAGGCAAAATGGTTGTATGAGGAGGCCTTACAAATAGCTGTGAAAAGAAGATAAAAGAAAGGCAAAGGAGAAAAGGAAAGATATACATTTGAATGCAGAGTTCCAAAGAATAGCAAGGAGAGATAAGAAAGCCTTCCTCAGTGAAAATGCAAAGAAATAGAGAAAAATAATAGAATGTAAAGACTAGAAATCTCTTCAAGAAAATTAGAGATACCAAGGGAACACTTCATGCAAAGATGGGCACAATAAAGGACAGAAATATTATGGACCTAACAGAAGCAGAATATGCTAAGAAGAGGTGGCAAGAAAATAGAAGAACTGTTCAAAAAAGATCTTTATGACCCAGATAATCACGATGGTGTGATCACTCACCTAGTCAGACATCCTGGAAAGCAAAGTCAAGTGGACCTTAGGAAGCCCCACTACAAACAAAGCTAGAGGAGGTGATGGAATTCCAGTTGAGCTATTTCAAATCCTAAAAGATGATGCTGTGAAAGTGTTGCACTCAATATGCCAGCAAATTTGGAAAACTCAGCAGTGGCCACAGGATTGGAACAGATCAGTTTTCATTCCTATCCCAAAGAAAGGCAATGCCAAAGAATGCTCAAACTACCACAGGATTGCACTCATCTCACACACTAGGAAAGTAATGCTCAAAATTCTCCAAGACAAGCTGCAATAGTATGTGCACTGTGAACTTCCAGACATTCAAAGTGGATTTAGAAAAGGCAGAGGAACCAGACATCAAAATGTCAACATCCACTGGATCATCAAAGAAGAAAGAGAGTTCCAGAAAAACATCTACTTCTGTTAAATGACTATGCCAAAGCTTTTGATTGTGTGGATCACAACAAATTGTGGAAAATTCTTCAAGAGACGGGAATATCAGACAACCTGACCTTCCTCTTGGGAAATCTGTATGCAGGTCAAGAAGCAACAGTTATAACTGGACATGGAACAACAGGCTGGTTCCAAATAGGGAAAGAAGTACATCAAGGCTGTATATCATCACCCTGCTTATTTAACTTATATGCAGAGTGTATTATAAGAAGCGCTGGGCTAGATGAAGGACAATCTGGAATCAAGATTGCTCGGAGAAATATCATTAACCTCAGATATGCAGATGACACCAGCCTTATGGCAGAAAGTGAAGAAGAACTAAAGAGCCTCTTGATGAAAGTGAAAGAGGAGAGTGAAAAATTTGGCTTAAACTCAATATTCAGAAAAATAAGTCATGGCATCTAGTTCCATCACTTCATGGCAAATAAATGGGGAAACCGTGAAAACAGTGGCCGACTTTATTTTCTTGGGCTCCAAAATCACTGCAGATTGTAACAGCAGCCATGAAATTAAAAGACGCTTGCTCCTTGGAAGAAATGTTATGACCAACCTATCATATTAAAAAGCAGAGACATTACTTCGCCAGGAAAGATCTGTCTAGTCAAAGCTATGGTTTTTCCAGTAGTCATGTATGGATGTGAAAGTTGTATATAAAGAAAGCTGAGCACCAAAGAATTGATGCTTTTAGACTATGATATTGGAGAAGACTCTTGACTGTCCCTTGGACTGCAAGGAGATCCAATCAGTCCACCCTACTGGTTATATACAGTGAATAATCAGTCCTGAATATTCACCTGATGGAATGATGCTAAATCTGAAACTGCAATACTTTGGCCACCTGATGGGAAGAACTGACTTGTTGGAAAAGTCTTTCCAACAAAAACCTTTCCAAAAAATCTTTCCCTGATGCTGGGAAAGATTGAAGGCAGTAGGAGAAGGGGACGACAGAGGATGAGATTGTTGGATGGCATCACAGACTCAGTGGACATGAGTATGAGTAAGGTCCAGGAGTTGGTGATGATCAGGGAGGCCTGGCATGCTGCAGTCCATGGGGTTGCAGAGAGTCAGACACAACTGAGCAAATGAACTGAATTGAACTGAACTCAGCCATTTTGGTGAGTTACTCAATTTTCCTGGGTTTCCCCATGTATTGTTGCTGCTTTTTAGTCACTGATTTGACTGTTTGCAGCCCTATGGGCTGTAGTCCTTCAGGCAAGATTTCCTGGATTTCCCAGGCAAGAATACTTGAGTGTGTTTCCATTTTCTTCTCCAGGTTCCCCATGTATACCTGTTATTAAACTTTTCTGTAATGCTTTAACTGTCTCTTGTCAATTTAATTCTTCAACCAGCCAGAAGAACCGATAGGGGGAGAGGAAACTTTCCTCCTCCTAAAAGTGGAGAATTACAAGTCAAACCCAGGGTTGGTCCTCCTAAAAGTGGGGAATTACAAGTCAAACCCAGGGTTGGTCCATGAAACTGTCTTCTAGCCAGCAGTAGTCCTCAGTATACAAGTTTCTCAGACATTTAGGAAGAGAAGAGTCTTTCAAGATGAGGTACATGATTTGAGAAGCTCCTTAACTGAATAGAACAGATAAGGATAAAAAGAGAGAGAGGGTTAGAACTGAAGTGGATCAAAACTTGCAAGAGGAGGTGGGGTGCTCTATGACCCACAGAAACCTGGCTTTATATACTCAAGAACATAAGACATATCCATGTTATGAAAACCTGGTGGGAAGGTATGGTTTAGTAAAGTCATTGACCAGAAATTGTGCAATAGACAACAATATTAAATATTGTTGTTGTTGTTTACTTGCTAAGTTTGGTTCTTTTATGACTCCACGGACTGTAGCCCACCAGGCTCCTCTGTCCACGGGATTTCCCAGGCTAGAATACTGGAGTGGGTTGTCATTTCCTTCTCCAGGGTATCTTCCTGACCCAGGGATTGAACCTGTGCCTCCTGCATTGGAGGTAGATCCTTTACCACTGAGCCATCAGGTCACTCAATAAATATTTGTGGTTAACTGAGTTCTAAATTGTCTTATTTTATTAGAATATTTGACTTATTTGAGGTTTGGGTATCAAAAAGACATGGCTCTGATTCCCAGAGGCATCATTCACCATCTATTTGGCAGCGGGGATATTAGCTAATTTTTCTAGCACTCCTTTCTCCTCTGCAGATGACATTTACTAAGACCTACTTCATTTGATTGTTTTGAGGATTTAATAATATAAAATATGTCATTGTTAACTTACTCTCTGACATGGAATTTCTGAATACTGCTCTGAGGTTAAGAGGTTAAATAAAGAAAAGAGAGAGGTATATTTTATCATAACAAATAACAGCCTCTGAAAACCTTTTCTAAACTTGTATTAGATTGTGATGCTGTGTAGTGCATAGTACTGAGAAAACCTTGGTTGCGTTTTACTATTTGGGTGGTAATTTTCTTTAAAACCTTTTCTGAGTTCAAAAACAAAAGGGCTTTTCTGACCAGACACTCTCATCAAGGGAAAAGATTGAATGTCTCATCAGGCAGTACACCCCTGACTGTTTTAAGTACAAATCCTCCTGGAGAAATCTTAGTTTTGCTCACTGAACCACAAAATTAAAGTACCATGGAAGAAATCCAGAATAGCTACTATGCCAAAATATGTATCACACAATATTGGAAGGCTTCAAAATTACTGTATTTACAAAAGGGTTTAACAGATGAAATAAACGAAAGTTTTATGGTCTAAGAAAGGAAACACAATTTTAGTTAACACTTTTTTTTTTTTTTTTTTTACCTTTCTAAACCTTTTAATAGGTGCAGAGGGAATTTGCACTTACTGAAGCAGATCAGTCAAATGATAATTTGTCTTTGAATAGACTCCTTTTATTCCATTAATTTCTACCATTATGGTGGGAGATAAGATGTAAGCCAATGACTAACTGAAAATTAAAGCCCCAAAAGGAGGAAAAGAAACAAAAGAATAGCTTATGTCATATTATACAAAATGTATGGCAAAATGGATTTTATACAGCCATTTATTGCAATCATTCAATGTCAATTATATGCACTTACTTGTGCTTTATGTGTCTTACAGTTGCTAAGAAGCATTCCCTTTAAAAAGACTACACTTTAAAAAATAAAGAACAGAAGAAGTGATCTAGAGCAGATAAACATAAAAAAACAAGTAGATTAAAAGAATAAGAAAGGTTACTTTAAGACCTTGAACTGGATATTTATTTCCTAAAATTATAACATTTCCTCTCATATATTTTCTAGATTTGGTACTAAAGAACAAAGTTGAAAGTCAGTGATAATAATAAGAAAATACTCAGAATACTAATTTGGATAAATGACATTTTAAAATTAAAAAAAATATATTTTTTGAAATTAAATTAGTAATAAGTGAGTCAGGGAGAATATTAGCAAAGTTTTTAAAATGTTGTTATGAGACATTTCAGATATATAAAAAGCGTAGACAAATACAAGCGTACACATATGCACAACCCATTAAAAAAATATATCCAGTACAGGTGAAACTGTGTATGTCAATACCTTGCCAAAACATGTTTCATCTCTCTGTGAGCACAAGTAATCACAACCATTAATTTGGTACATATCATTCTAATGAATTTCTTTATAATTTATACACATATATGCACACACAGAACTGTTCACGTCCTGCACGGGTGCAGGAGGGCCTAGAGGAGCTATTCCACATTGAAGGTCAGGAAGGGTGGCGGTGAGGAGACACATACAATTAAAGATCAATTTTATTTATTCATTTTTTAAATTTTATTTTATTTTTAAACTTTACAATATTGTATTAGTTTTGCCAAATATCGAAATGAATCGGTCAATTTTAAAAGATAACTTAAAACACATGTCTTCTAAATAGCCTAATGATCAACTAAATCAGAATGGGAAAGGGAACATATCTGGGACTGAGTAACCAATGAAGAATTAGATAACGAAATTTTAGAGGTATCTAAATTAGTAACTAGAGAAGAATTTATTGCATTAAAAATATTTACAAGGAAAGAATAAAGACTTAAAATTAATGAGCCAAGCTTCTACATTTTGAAGTTAGAAAAGAAGACAGAATGAGGCAAAATACAATGAGGACTATTTGTGTGTGTATATTCTTTGCAGCCAAAGATGGAAAAGCTCTGTACAGTCAGCAGAAATAAGACCAGGAGCTGACTGTGGCTCAGACCATGAACTCCTTATTGCCAAATTCAGACTGAAATTGAAGAAAGTAGGGAAAACCACTAGACCATTCAGGTATGACATAAATCAAATCCCTTATGATTATACAGTGGAAGTGAGAAATAGATTTAAGGGCCTAGATCTGATAGATAGAGTGCCTGATGAACTATGGAATGAGGTTCGTGACATTGTACAGGAGACAGGGATCAAGACCATTCCCATAGAAAAGAAATGCAAAAAAGCAAAATGGCTGTCTGGGGAGGCCTTACAAATAGCTGTGAAAAGAAGAGAAGCAAAGGAGAAAAGGAAAGACATAAGCATCTGAATTCAGAGTTCCGAAGAATAGCAAGAAGAGACAAGAATGCCTTCTTCAGCGATCAATGCAAAGAAATAGAGGAAAACAACAGAATGGGAAAGACTAGGGATCTCTTCAAGAAAATCAGAGATACCAAAGGAATATTTCATGCAAAGATGAGCTAGATAAAGGACAGAAATGGTATGGACCTAACAGAAGCAGAAGATATTAAGAAGAAATGGCAAGAATACACAGAAGAACTGTACAAAATAGATCTTCATGACCCAGATAATCATGATGGTGTGATTACTGACCTAGAGCCAGACATCCTGGAATGTGAAGTCAAGTGGGCCTTAGAAAGCATCACTACGAACAAAGCTAGTGGAGGTGATGGAATTCCAGTTGAGCTATTTCAAATCCTGAAAGATGATGCTGTGAAAGTGCTGCACTCAATATGCCAGCAAATTTGGAAAACTCAGCAGTGGCCACAGGACTGGAAAAGGTCAGTTTTCATTCCAATCCTAAAGAAAGGCAATGCCAAAGAATGCTCAAACTACTGCACAATTGCACTCATCTCACACGCTAGTAAAGTAATGCTCAAAATTCTCCAAGCCAGGCTTCAGCAATATGTGAACCGTGAACTTCCTGATGTTCAAGCTGGTTTTAGAAAAGGCAGAGGAACCAGAGATCAAATTGCCAACATCCACTGGATCATGGAAAAAGCAAGAGAGTTCCAGAAAAACATCTATTTCTGCTTTATTGACTATGCCAAAGCCTTTGACTATGTGGATCACAATAAACTGTGGAAAATTCTGAAAGAGATGGGAATATCAGACCACCTGACCTGCCTCTTGAAAAACCTATATGCAGGTCAGGAAGCAACAGTTAGAACTGGACATGGAACAACAGACTGGTTCCAAACAGGAAAAGGAGTACATCGAGGCTGTATATTGTCACCCTGTTTATTTAACTTATATGCAGAGTACATCATGAGAAACACATGACTGGAAGAAACACAAGCTGGAATCAAGATTGCCGGGAGAAATATCAATAACCTCAGATACGCAGATGACACCACCCTTATGGCAGAAAGTGAAGAGGAACTCAAAAGCGTCTTGATGAAAGTGAAAGTGGAGAGTGAAAAAGTTGGCTTAAAGCTCAACATTCAGAAAACGAAGATCATGGCATCCGGTCCCACCACTTCATGGGAAATAGATGGGGAAACAGTGGAAATGTGTCAGACTTTATTTTTCTGGGCTCCAAAATCACTACAGATGGTGACTGTAGCC
>NW_011494945.1:11556768-11557029 GCF_000754665.1 Bison bison bison | reverse complement strand
GAGATCCAACTAGTCCATTCTGAAGGAGATCAGCCCTGGGATTTCTTTGGAAGGAATGATGCTAAAGCTGAAACTCCAGTACTTTGGCCACCTCATGCGAAGAGTTGACTCATTGGAAAAGACTCTGATGCTGGGAGGGATTGGGGGCAGGAGGAAAAGGGGACGACAGAGGATATGATGGCTGGATGACATCACTGACTCGATGGATGTGAGTCTCAGTGAACTCTGGGAGTTGGTGATGGACAAGGAGGAAGACATGGC
>NW_011494945.1:11552386-11556668 GCF_000754665.1 Bison bison bison | reverse complement strand
GAGACAGCTCTGGGAGTTGGTGATGGACAAGGAGGCCTGGTGTGCTGCGATTCATGGGGTCGCAAAGAGTTGGACACGACTGAGCAACTGATCTGATCTGATCTAGACACTAAGTCATGTCCGACTCTTGTGACCCCATGGACTAGCCTGCCAGGCTCCTCTGTCCATGGGGCTCTCCAGATAATACTGGAGTGGGTTGCCATTTCCTTCTCCAGAGGATCTTCCCAACACAGGGACTGAATCCAGGTCTCCTGCATTGCAGGCAGATTCTTTACCAACTGAGCTATGAGGGAAGCCCATTATTTATTTATTTGCCATCTATATATCTTCTTTTGGAATATCTATTATCCTACCTACCTTAATTGGGCTTTTTTGTTCTTTATATATCCTATAAGATTTTATCGAATATGTGATATATAAATGTGGCCTGCTTTTCACTCTTTAACAATGTTTTCAAGACATCAGAACCCCCCAGCGTTCTAACTGCAGAGGTTCTAAATTTTGCTGAAAACTAATTTAGAAATTTTCGTTTATATATCATGTGTTTTCACTTGTGTATCATGTTTCTAAGAAACAGGCCTTGCCTAATTGAAGGACATAAACATTTTCTCCTGTGTTTTCTTTAGAAATTTTATACTTTTAGGTGATTCATTTTGGTCTATGATCTGTTTTGAGAAGTCTGTCATCTAAGGTACAAGGTATTGATTGAAATTCATTGTTTTGCATGGGCATTTCTTATTGTCCCAGCATTTACACTGAAAATACTACACTTTCTCCACTGAATTGTATTTTGAGGTCTTTCATTCTAAATAGGTGACTATACATGATAATTTACAAGGTACTGCTACTGCTGCTGCTGCTAAGTCGCTTCAGTCGTGTCTGACTCTGTGCGACCCCATACACGGCAGCCCACGAGGCTCCCCCATCCCTGGGATTCTCCAGGCAAGAACACTGGAGTGGGTTGCCATTTCCTTCTCCACAAAACGTGCTTCTCTATAAAACGTGCAGACTAGTTAGTAAAAATGACTTATGAGATCATGAATTGCTTTAAAATGAGGAACAACAAAAAAAAGATTAGAAGTTCTCCAAAGAATTAATATTGTTATAGTTCAGAATCTCCTACCTGTTAATCCTTACAAGACAAATACTCTTTGTCTGAAATGTAGCAAATGAACTTTCTGGAGTCAGGGTTCTCATTAGAAACCCACCCCCCCCCCCGCCCCCTGCTTCTAAGTGCAGTCAGCATCTGTCAGTAGAATATTAGGACACTGCATTTAGTTACACCCAACTTGCAAAAACCATTATATCTCCAAGATTAAATTTATTAATATTAATATTTGAGAAAAATCTGATTGTTTATTTGCATTTTGGCATTTATAGATCGCAAATCAAATGTGATGGGTTGGTAAGAAATAGAGATCAAATACCAAGAAAGATAGATTGTTTTGATACTAATTAGTGTTGCCAGAGTGAAAGCTTACCCACATGTGATTCCTGTTAGGCTCGAGGCTCACTAATCACCTACATGTAGTGAGATTCTCCTGAGAGATGCTGCCATGTGTTAAACAAATATTATGTAAAATGTTTAAAGTATTAATTTTTCTCTAAAACTGAGCTCAATTCAGCCTTCAGAGACAGGTGTGATCAGAACTCCCAGGTTTAAGTAGAAGAAGCTCTACTATATTCTGGGCAAGCTATGAAATCCCTCCATGTTTCTCTGGGATTTGTTGCTATGTTTATTGTCTGGAAGGAGAATAAGATATAGTCTGAAATCTGTAGCCTTTTCATGAAGCAGCCATTTATAGTAATTATGGTCTAGATATCCATTTCTAAAATACAGATGAACCTGAGAAATAGATAAAATTAAGCTCGTCCATATTCTTAAATTGGAATTTATAACTTCTGGCCAGCAGGAGACTCCTCCCCAACCAAAAGCCATCAGATCCCTAAAAAATGCCAAATACTGTGTTTAGGAGAGAGTGTTTATATCATCAGCAAGTTCCTAAGTGTGGAAAAGTTAAGCACCACCAACTTGGGAGGGCTGGTTCTATTAAATGGCTCTCTGTGTGAGTGTCTTGGTCATTTAGTGTTATCCCAAGCATATTTCATGCTTTTTTAAATTTTTTATTGTGCTTATAATCAAATGTAAATGGCATAGTTTTGCCATCTCTTAATTTACCTAACACTTTCATTACCATTTACTGTTGTTCAGTTGCTCAGTCATGTCTGACTATTTGAAACTGCATGGACTGCAGCACGTCAGGCTTCCCCGTCCTTCACCATCTCCTGGAGCTTGCTCAAACTCATGTCCATTGAGTCAGTGATGCCATCCAACCATCTCATTCTTTGTCATCCCCTTCTCCTCCCACCTTCAATCTTTCCCAGCATCAGGGTCTTTTCTAATGAGTCAGCTCTTCGCATCAGGTGGCCAAAGTATTAGAGCTTCAGCTTCAGCATCAGCAGGCTTCCCTGGTGGCTCAACTGGTAAAGAATCCTCCCGCAATGCAGGAGTTCTAGGTTTGATCCCTGGGTTAGGAAGATCCCCTGGAGAAGGAAACGCCTACCTACTCCAGTATTCTGGCCTGGGCTAGAGAATTCCATGAACTGTTAGTCCATGGGGTCACAAAGAGTTGGACATGACTGAATGACTTTCACTTTCACTAGTCCTTTCAGTGAATATTCAGTGATTTCCTTAGGATTGATTAGTTGGATCACTTTGCAGGCCATGGGGTTCTCAAGAGTCTTCTCCAATACCACAGTTCAAAAGCATCAACTCTTTGATGCTCAGCCTTCTTTATGGTCCAACTCTCATAATCATACATGACTACCAGAAAAACCATAACTTTGACTATGTGGACCTTTCTTGGGAAAATAATGTCTCTCTTTTTAATATGCTTTCTAGGTTTGTGATAGCTTTTCTTCCAAAAAGCAATCATCTTTTAATTTCATGGCTGCAGTCACCATTGGCAGTGATTTTGGATCCCAAGAAAGTACCATTCAGTATCTTCTGTTATTTCCCTACTGCAAATAATTTTTATCATATATAGTCCATGTCTGTATTTCAGTACAATTCCCCAAAGTTGATTAACTATAACTGAACATTTTCTGCGGCTCAATGATAATTAAATCTCTTTGAAACAAAATCTTCATTGTGATAAGAGGAGAAATGTCTTACACAGTGTCCACATCTGACCCTCCTTCCAGAACCCATTTTAATCACACAGCTTTGCTGATGACCTATGTAGACATCATTCAGGCAGTGCCGGGCTTGAGGCACTGCCAAGTGAGGAACTTACTTGTCAGGATCAAATTCTGAGTTGTGTACCTGAAGCAAGGCTTCCAACAACCCTACAGATATAAAGTCATACGAGGTGTGGGTCAAGATAATGTGACCAATCAGAATCTAACAAATAGAGAAACAGTAACAGAGAGCAAGTGTTAAGAGCTCTGCAATATACTTGAGCTGTACATCTGAGCAAAACGTTATTTCTGCATGCTAGAGGTATATCATTTAGCAGAAAAGAAAGGAGATGAAAGAAAAAATAGAAAAAAAAAAAAAGAAGAAAAACATAGGAGGACTGCTATGACCTCAAATGCTCTAGATGAAGTTAACATAAATTTACAAAAAGCCTAAATGTTAGTAAATTTTAAATAGTATAAAGTTGTTTAATATCATTACAATAGAGTTTGAATTTATTGGTTTCTGGGTAGCAGAAAATTTCTGACTTTTCCCCTAATAGGGATCTTGGTTAACGGCACCACTAAAAATCGCTTCAGGACATGGATTTTGAAAACAAAACACTTTGTAAGCCATACAAACACATAGTGTATCAATTGTGAATGCTGACTTCTCTCTCTCTTTTACTTTCTTTTGGTGGTACCTATTTCAAATCCTGAAAGATAATGCTATGAAAGTGCTGCACTCAATATGCCAGCAAATTTGGAAAACTCAGCAGTGGCCACAGGACTGGAAAAAGGTCAGTTTTCATTCCAATCCTAAAGAAAGGCAATGCCAAAGAATGCTCAAACTACCGCACAATTGCACTCATCTCACATGCTAGTAAAGTAATGCTCAAAATTCTCCAAGCCAGGCTTCAGCAATACATGAACCGTGAACTTCGTGATGTTCAAGTTGGTTTTAGAAAAGGCAGAGGAACCAGAGATCAAATTGCCAACATCCGCTGGATCATGGAAAGAGCAAGAGAGTTCCAGAAAAACATCTATTTCTGCTTTGTTAACTATGCCAAAGCCTTTGACTGTGTGGATCCCAATAAACTGTGGA
>NW_011494945.1:11545962-11552182 GCF_000754665.1 Bison bison bison | reverse complement strand
ATTTCCCTCTCCAACGCATGAAAGTGAAAAGTGAAAGTGAAGTCGCTCAGTCGTGTCCGACTCTTAGCGACCTCATGGACTGCAGCCTACTAGGCTCCTCCGTGCATGGGATTTTCCAGGCAAGAGTACTGGAGTGGGGTGCCATATCATGAGAAACGCTGGGCTGGAAGAAGCACAAGCTGGAATCAAGATTGCCAGGAGAAATATCAATAACCTCCAATATGCAGATGGCACGACCCTTATGGCAGAAAGTGAAGAGGAACTAAAAAGCCTCTTAATAAAAGTGAAAGAGGAGAGTGAAAAAGTTGGCTTAAAGCTCAACATTCAGAAAACTAAGATCTTGGCATCTGGTCCCATCACTTCATGGGAAATGCATGGGGAAACAGTGGAAACACTGTCAGACTTAATTTGGGGGGGCTCCAAAATCACTGTAGATTGTGACTGCAGCCATGAAATTAAAAATTAAAAGATGCTTACTCCTTGGAAGGAAAGTTATGACCAACCTAGATAGCATATTCAAAAGCAGAGACATTGCCAACAAGGATCCATCTATCCAAGACCATGGTTTTTCCAGTGGTCATGTATGGATGTGAGAGTTGGACTGTGAAGAAAGCTGAGTGCTGAAGAATTGATGCATTTGAACTGTGGTGTTGGAGAAGACTCTTGATAGTCCCTTGGACTGCAAGGAGATACAACCAGTCCATTCTGAAGGAGATCAGTCCTGAGTGTTCTTTGGAAGGAACAATTTAAAGCTGAAACCCCAAAACTTTGGCCACCTCATGTGAAGAGTTGACTCATTGGAAAATACTCTGATGCTGGGAGTGATTGGGGGCAGGAGGAGAAGGGGACGACAGAGGATGAGATGGCTGCATGGCATCACTGACTCGATGGATGTGAGTTTGAGTGAACTCCGGGAGTTGGTGATGGATAGGGAGGCCTGGAGTGTTGTGATTCATGGGGTCACAAAGAATTGGACACGACTGAGCGACTGAACTGAACTGAACTGAGGAAAAGAAATGGAAAAGGCAATGGCACCCCACTGCAGTACTCTTGCCTGGAAAATCCCATAGACAGAGGAGCCTGATGGGCTGCCGTCTATGGGGACACACAGAGTCGGACACAACTGAAGTGACTTCACTTTCACTTTTCACTTTAATGCATTGGAGAAGGAAATGGCAACCCACTCCAGTGTTCTTGCCTGGAGAATCCCAGGGATGGCAGAGCCTGGTGGACTGCCATCTATGGGGTAGCACAGAGTCGGACACGCCTGAAGCAACATAGCAGCAGCAGCAGCAGCAGGAAAAGAAAGTAGATCCTTGAGAGGAATCTTGGGATCCCTGTTAGACTAAACATGCTAAGATGTCTCTTCTTGCTAGATACCATACTTCATTAAAGCAGAATCATTGTATAGTATCTCACCTACTATAGTAACTGATTACTGTCCAGTAAATAGTTTATGAATAATGAATGCAGACATGCCTTAATTTCTTCTCCAGAATAATAGTGTTGCAGAGAACTGCAAAATGTTTAATTGAATTGTGTAAAAGGGTGTTTTCCATATGTGTGCCTGCATGTGTATACAGCATGGATATAGTTTATTGTGTTTACAGAACTTAGGCCTAAACTATTCATGATAATTATATTCACCTAAAATATTCAGGCAATATTTCACAAGCACGAGCCGTCATAAGTTCTCCTGCTCTATTAAAATCCCCATATAAATAAAATGATATTTCTTTAAATGGTAATTATTTCTGCTTACTTGGAATTTAAACAATGGGGTTATTCTTAAGGACTTAAATCATATCATAAATACAATGGCAAATACATGAAAATAAATGAACCTGAATGTTACTTTTTAGTATAAAAATGTTCCAGTCTTAGACTAAAAGAGCTGCATAGAGATTTGAGCAGCTTCCTGGCACTCATTGGACATGAACTTGGGCAGACATTGGTAGATAATGAGGGATAGGCAGGCCTGGCATGCTGCAGTCCATGGGGTCCCAAAGAATTAGACACAACTTAGCAACTGAACAACAACTAGTACTTATTACTATACCACAATTTGCTATGCTCAAGATTCAAACTACAAAATATCCTTGGGTATTAATTGAAATAAGTTATTCTGTTACTATAGTTAATTCTCTCCTTTGGATAATGTCATGTTTTGTTTATCAATGTACCAAACAATTTTCACAAAAAGAAGCAAGTATTTAGAAATTACATTTTATCAGTGTTTAAATATATTGTTAAGCAAAATGTGTTTAAATTTATGTATCACTGTTGTTAACTTAAAAAGGACTCTTAAATTTCTTGTTAAATATTAGCCTAGAAAAAAATGTATTTTAGTGGAAATTATGACAGATACTTAACCAAAGAAGTGATATTATACCTCTAACTTAATGCTTATCAAAAGCACATATAAATTATAGTGAACTTTTTAAAATAATGTGGAGGTGAAATCATTCTTAGAGAGTTGACTATCAGCTTCTCTTCTCAATATTTTAATATTCAAGTACCTATTTGCCCTAGGAAATATGAGGTTTAGACCTCTGGTGTATTTAAAATAATTCTGAGATGTGCCAGATTTCATTGGATTAATTTCTTTAGTAATTTGATTTCCTAAAAAGTGGGAAGGAAGTGGACTGCTGCCTATTTGTATGGTTGAGTTTGTATTTTAACAAACTTCTTCACTGCATTACACTCCATGAATATGGAGTACAAAGATATGATGCTGTTGTAAACAATTCAGAGATTCATTACTTCTTTAATAAAAAGGGTCATTTGCTTTCTGAAATTAGCCATTGCCTGATTGCCTCTTGCAGTGACTTTTCTGGCGCATCTCTCTCTCTCCACCTCACCTCCTTACCACCCGAAATGGCCAGTGAGTGGCCTACATTTCCTGTTCCTAATTTGGGAGAAAGATTGAGACATTTCGTGCTGTGTTATCCTCAGAATCTCTGAATGGTGGCCTGCCTATAAGTACTGGGACTCTAATCCCTTTCTCTGTAGAACTGGTCAATTCCTATAGATGAGTATTTGTGAACCTCCTTGCTTCACTTTCCACATTTCCTTCCTATTTTTCTGACATCTGGTGTTCCTGTGCTTGAAAAAAAAAAAAAAAAAAAGTTCTAAAATGTGAAATGCAACTGTTAAAATACAAAAGTTTTTTCTTTTTTCCTCCCAAATGCAATGTAGAGCTCTAGGAGACCAAATAATATTTCAGTAAATGCTTCACTGTAGTGTATATTAACAGTTGGATATCACATCCACATTCTACCAACTTTTAGATGCTGAGGGAGGACAAGGAAGGAGGTGCTCAGAGTTTAGGAGAGTGCTCATCAGCGGGCTCAGTGCTTCTGCTGAGCTGGCCACTGGGTCTTATGCTACTGGGGACAGCTGGTGGCAAGTCCCTGCAATCAGAAGCCATCACTAACAGGCAGACTCTACAGTCATTTTAATCAGTCTTTGGCAAAGCTCAAAGTAAATGTTCTATATTTTCCTGGGAATTGCCACTGTGTGGCAATTTAGTTATCCTGCTTGAATTGAGGCAGTATGATATAATGCAGAATCATTGATGATAGAATCAAATATTCCACTGGTCCTGAGGTTTATTCCATAAAGTTACTCCAAGTCTTGATCTAGAGAACAGCATTATTAACAGTTTACAATAGGTAGAAGGTGTATACAGTATGTCTGATATTATTTAAGTGGACCCGAGAAGGCAATGGCAGCCCACTCCAGTACTTTTGCCTGGAAAATGGACGGAGGAGCCTGGTGGGCTGCAGTCCATGGGGTCACTATGAGTCGCACACGACTGAGAAAATTCGCTTTCACTTTTCACTTTCATGCATTGGAGAAGGAAATGGCAACCCACTCCAGTGTTCTTGCCTGGAGAATCCCAGGGACGGGGGAGCCTGGTGGGCTGCCGTCTACGGGGTCGCACAGAGTCGGACAGGCCTGAAGTGACTTAGCAGCAGCAGCAGCAGGAGCAGGCTATTTCTACAATGGTGAAGAGCTGAAAAATATAATATTTTATGTTCAAGCAAAATGTGCAAGATTCAATCTGTTGAATGTTTTAAAGTTTGTTTGTTTTTTTAGTTACGTGTGTACGTAATTTAAAATGTAAGATAAGCCTATAAGATTTGGTTAAAAACCAAAAGTCCTGTGCTTTTATTCTCCCCACCCTACATGCAATAAACATTTTCTACTCTTAGCTAATTTAGACAGAGATTTCCCCTATAATTCTTAAGTAATGTGCTTTTATTGTTACACTATAATTTCCATTTTCTATATTTCCTATTGATCTTCTATTATAGAAGATGAGAATCTAGTTCTTCCAACCTTTGCTCTCACTCGCTTCTCCTCCATCCATCTTTAAATGAGATTATGTTGTTATTCTAGTTAAAGCAGTGTTCAATATTTACATTATGATTACTATTTAAACATTACTCACAGATGAGGCATGAAGTTTTCTAGAAGTATATTTCCTGTCCTGTATGTTGTTTTGTTCCCCTGGAGTTCAAAATGCTTCCCTTTCTCAATTTTCTGATTTTTTTTCACCTAACTATCACTAATTTCCTTCCATAAATGCAAATTTTCTCTCAATTCATTTTTTAAATTCATTTATTTTTTTATTGAAGGATAATTGCTTTATAGAATTTTGCTGTTTTCTGTCAAACCTCAACATGAATCAGCCATAGGTATACATATAACCCCTCCCTTTTGAACCCCCCTCACATCTCCCTCCCCATCCCACCCCTCTAGGTTGATCCAGAGCCCCTGATTGAGTTTCCTGAGCCATACAGCAAATTCCTGTTGGCCATCTCTTTTACATATGGTAGTATAATTTCCATGTTACTCTTTCCATACATCTCACCCTCTTCTCCCCTCTCCCCATGTCTATAAGTCTATTCTCTATGTCTGTTTCTCCATTGTTACCCTGTAAATGAATTCTTCAGTACCATTTTTCTAAATTCCATATGTATGCCTTAGAATATGATATTTATCTTTCTCTTTCTGACTTACTTCACTCTGTATAATTGGTTTTAGGTTCATCCACCTCATTAGAACTGATTCAAATGCATTCCTTTTTATGGCTGAATAATATCCCATTGTGTATATTTATGACAACTTCTTTAGCCATTCATCTGTTGATGGACATCTAGGTTGCTTCCATGTTCTAGCTATTGTAAATAATGCTGCAATAAGCAATGGGGTACATGTGTCTCTTTGAAGTTTGGTTTCCTCAGGTTATATGCCCAGGAGTGGGATTACTGGGTCATACTGTGTGGATCACAATAAACTGTGGAAAATTCTGAAAGAAATGGAATACCAGACCACCTGACCTGCCTCTTGAGAAACCTATATGCAGGTCAGGAAGCAACAATTAGAACTGGACATGGAACAACAGACTGGTTCCAAATAGGAAAAGGAGTACATCAAGGCTGTATATTGTCACCCTGCTTATTTAACTTATATGCAGACTACATCATGAGAAACACTTGACTGGAAGAAACACAAGCTGGAATCAAGATTGCCGGGAGAAATATCAATAACCTCAGATACGCAGATGACACCACCCTTATGGCAGAAAGTGAAGAGGAACTCAAAAGCCTCTTGATGAAAGCGAAATTGGAGAGTGAAAAAGTTGGCTTAAAGCTCAACATTCAGAAAACAAAGATCATGGCATCTGGTCCCATCACTTCATGGGAAATAGATGGGGAAACAGTGGAAACAGTGTCAGACTTTATTTTTCTGGGCTCCAAAATCACTGCAGATGGTGACTGCAGCCATGAAATTAAAAGACGCTTACTCCTTGGAAGGAAAGTTATGACCAACCTAGATAGCATATTCAAAAGCAGAGACATTACTTTGCCAACAAAGGTCCGTCTAGTCAAGGCTATGGTTTTTCCTGTGGTCATGTATGGATGTGAGAGTTGGACTGTGAAGAAAGCTGAGTGCCGAAGAATTGATGCTTTTGAACTGTGGTATTGGAGAAGACTCTTGAGAGTCCCTTGGACTGCAAGGAGATCCAACCAGTCCATTCTGAAGTTCAGCCCTGGGATTTCTTTGGAAGGAATGATGCTGAAGCTGAAACTCCAGTACTTTGGCCACCTCATTCGAAGTGTTGACTCATTGGAAAAGACTCTGATGCTGGGAGGGATTGGGGGGCTAGGGAGGAGGAAGGGGACGACGAGAGGATGAGATGGCTGGATGG
>NW_011494945.1:11538248-11545862 GCF_000754665.1 Bison bison bison | reverse complement strand
TATGCCCCAGTATTCTTGCCTGGAGAACCCCCCCTCCCTGGCAGAGAAGCCTGGGAGGCCACAGTCTACAAGGTCACAGAGAGTTGGACATGACTGAAGCAACCCTAGTGCACAGACATAAGATTTCTTTTGCCTGTGGAAGCTCTGCCCCACTGAGAGTTAAGCATGAAGGTGGAGCAGCTGCTTGGCTTGTGGGGACCCTGGTGGCACCAAGTGTATAGGGACACAGACTGCCTTTGCTGAAGGAGTTGTTATGGCCCTATCAGAGTCTTTTTTCAAGCCTCTTGTAGCTGGCACTCAGTAGGCCTCTTTGGCCAGTCTTTCTCTGTAGCTTTGCCTGTTCAGGCACTTAGAGGGCTTCCTTGCCTGGGATCCTTCTCTATTGTTCAGCATGTCAGGTACATAGAGGGGCCCCCCTAGCTGGGGTCCTATTCTGTAGTTCAGTGCATCGGCCACTTGATGGGCCAGCTTCTTCATTGTTCAGCTGCCAATGCTGGCATGTGGGGAGGGAGAGGCTATGGTGATGATTCCACCCACTACACACAACTCAGCAGTATTGCCTTGCTTCCATGGCTGCCTGGCTTTCCTCCACAGGCACTTCCCACCACGATCTCCTCCCTCCCATGCCCTCAACCCGTCTCTCTGCAGTCAACAGCAGCCCTTGCCCTGGGACTGCTCCACAATCCCCAAACTCCAGCTCCCAGCTCCTGTGGACCAGTGTTCCTGCCCCCGGTATGTATGGTTGCAGCAAGGACTGTCTGATTCTCATTCCATTTAGACTGCTACTGATCAGCTCTTTCACTCTCAACCTTAAATGTTTCTGCTCTGACTCAGGTAATTGCCCTGATGTGGGGATTGGACCCCTGCTTCAGTTCCCCCACCTGCCGAGGGCAGGTCCACTCCTAACGACACTCCTGTTTTGCCCTCTAGTTCCTTCATCCTATGGAGTTTTGCATGGTTCTATATTCTTTCCCACTGGTCAGGTACTCCTGTCCACTCTCAGCTGGTCTTCTGCATGCACTTCTGTGTCTGAAGGTGTATCCCTGATGTATCCATGGAGAGAGATGTACTGTATCCACCTACTCCTCTGACATCTTGTTCTCCTTCAATTCATTTTTAAAAGACGTAATCTCTCAATTCTTTCAAGCTGGAAATTTATTTCCTGCTCTTGTAGACAATTTATGAAACAAAAAATAAACAAACACAAAGAATAATTCTATGAGTACTCAAGTACTCACTGCTCAGTTTAAGAGAAGTTTATGTAAAATATAAAAGTCCTCGTGTACTTTCTCCTGATACCTCCCTAGTGACTCATGTAATCTGTGTTCCAAATTTGATGTTCATGACTCTTATTCATAGTTCTATACTTTTTCCATGTATATATAGATATCAAAGCAAATGTATTGTAGTTCTTGATACTATAAAATATTTTTTAAAATCTATCATACTTCTGTTAAAATAAAATACAAAATAGAGACAAAACTTGAAAATTCCATGAGCAGAAAAAATTATTTAACCCATGTAAGCAGAACCAAGTCTAGTTTATCTCATGAAGAAAACAAAAAGGTTAATTTTTGCAAATGCCTCCGATAATTATAAAATAAATTTAAGACATCTTCTGAAGATCGTATAAGATAATCACTTTTAACTAAACCCCTGTTATCCAGAAACTCCACTGAATTAACTAATCATTGTAAAGCTCAAACAACTTCCTCATTTTCACTTTAGAAGCCATTCTGTAATGTCATACGTCTGAGCTTCACAACAGTTTTGGGTTTGAAAACTCCCAATTTGTTAACTGCTCTTTCACATACAATATATTCCAACTAAATACTGTTTTCCTGATCTAGGTTTAATTGTATCTATTTCTGGAATTCTAGCATTGTACCTATTTTTCATTCTTCCTCTTTTTTTTTCACTTGACATTATCATGTTCACGAGTTCATTTATGTTGACACATGTGATTTTGGTTCACTGATTTGCACTGCTCTGTGGTGTAATCATTATGTTGAACATGCATGAGCAGTAGAAGTAAACACAGTCGCCTCATTTCTGTCTTTCCATGTCACTTTAAATCTTCTGTGTGGTTTTACTACTTCCCAAGAGAGAATATGGGGCTTCCCTGGTGGCTCAGAGGTTAAAGCATCTGCCTGCAATGCGGGAGACCTGGGTTTGATCCCTGGGTTGGAAAGATCCCCTGGAGAAAGAAATGGAAATGGCAACCCACTCCAGTATTCTTGTCTGGAGAATCCCATGGACGGAGGAGCCTCGTGGGCTACAGTCCACGGGGTCACAAAGAGTCGGACACAACTGAGTGACTTCACTTTCTAAGAGAGAATATGACAAATTCTGATAGATGCTGTGACTTAATGGAAACTCAGAAGGCTGTAAGTCACAGTTTCAATTCTCTGTGCAAAATGTCTAGTCAAGTGTTATTATCAAAGTCAAAATTTAATTAAAAGTTTTGGCTTCCCCTCCCTCTCAGCTTGTCTCTGTGTAAGAAAGAAGCTTGTAGTTAGCCAAAAAGGAAGATCTGGCATCTTTTTAACCTTTAACTCCTCCTCTCTCAACTCTCTGGAGTTGTAGACACTGCCTTTCACACATCAGGGAAAGTCTAGGAGACTTGCAAAGACACCTATCCCAACAGTTTTGGACAACTGAGCCAAAGCCAACAACTGTAACTTCTAGAGTTTTTAATATGATTACAGTAACCCTGGTTTGTTTCTGCCACAATTATGTCATTTAGTGTTACAAGTTTATTAAAACAATATACTGTCATTGTTATTAGAGTGAATACTTGGTGTCTTCTGTGATAATCACGTGTTTTTTTCTCTTTTCTATTTTAGTCTATTGCTATAGTGAAGAACAAAGGTTTTCTAATAATAAAATGCTTTTTCAGATTTGTGATAAATCCAATTTGTATGTTGATAGATACAGATACTACAGGTAGACATTCTGTATTTTTACATGATATTCCTCCTTCCAAAACTCTAAATAGTTGTGTACTAAATAATCTCTTTCCATCTCATTGTCTTTCATAATTTCCACCTCTCATTTACTCTGTGATTTAAATTCTATGTTTATGTCTACCAGTTTACTAATTCTCTTTCTTCCAGTGTTTAATTACTGTTTATCTGGCATAAACTGCAGCCATCTAGCATGACTGCAGCCATGAAATTAGAAGACACTTGCTTCTTGGAAGGAAAGCTATGACAAACCTAGACAGTGTATTAAAAAACAAAGACATCACTTTATCTACAAAGGTCCATATAGTCAAACTATCTATGGTTTTTCAAGTAGTCATGTATGGATGCGAGAGTTGGACCAGGAAAAAGACTGAGTGCTGAAGGATTGATGCTTTTGAACTGTGGTGGTGGAGAAGACTTTTGAGAGTCTCTTGGACAGCAAGGAGACAAAGCCAGTCAGTCCTAATGAAAAGCAATCCTGATTACTCATGGGAAGGACTGATGCTAAAGCTGAAGCCCCAATTCTTTGACCATCTGATGCAAAGAACTGACTCACTGGAAAAGACCCTGATGCTGGGAAAGACTGAAGGCAAAAGGAGCAGAAGACAGCAGAAGAGGAGGATGAGATGGTTGGAGAGCATCACTAATTCAATGGACATGACCTTGGGCAAACTCCAGGGGATAGTGAGGGACAGAGACCCCTGGCACGCTGCAGTCCATGGAGTTGCAAAGAATTGGACATGACTTAGCGACTGAACAACATCTAGCATATTGCATCTCTGGTAAATTCTCAAAATTCTCTTGGTTCATTTAAAAATATACTCTTTCAATTTTTACAGCATCTTGGTTTTTAGCTATTAATATATTCCTTCATTTCTTTAAATATACTAAACATGATTCTATATTCTATATTCACTGACTAAAATTTCAGGATCTGCAGATATTGCTCAGGTATTATTTAAATGACTCTTACTCTTGTCATCTTTCTCTTTATGTAACAAGTGATCTTTGATAATGAATTTATATTCTTTAGAACTTTACTGTAATGAATTATTTAAGGCCTGGATTTAAAGTTTTCTTTTCCAGAGATGTGATCCCTGAACCTTGAACCAATCCCAGTTTTTCATTGTTAACAACAAATTGAGATTTGAGTAGTAGATCTTATTTTTCAAATTTATTATTTCAAGGATAAAATTTCTCATTTTCAAGTTATGTTTATAGATTGAAGTTTATATCATTATCACTATTACTTTTTTTTGTATCTTCATTTCTCACTTGGTTGTTATTCCTGAAAAATCAAAGTTTCACAACCTCAAAATAGTAAGAAATGACTTTGCTATGAAAGAAAGATATTCAATCATCTGATCCCAAATTTCAAGCTGTGTAAAGAAGATAAATTACACTTGGTATACTTTCTAATAGCTTTCATGTATTGATATTGAAAGTAGTTTTACCTAACAGCTCTATAATTTTGAAAATCACCTGTTCCTTTGGCATCTTACAGAATTTTTTTTTCTAAATTTTCTGCACCTATCAGTTTTGTGAAAGCTTCAACTCAAATGTTGGGAGAACTAAGCTATATTTTTGAGTGTCAAAGAAGGAACTGAATAATCAATATATTATGTCATATTAAAATCCTAATTAAAAATCAAATTCTAAAAGTGATGACAGTAATGGGTAATATTGTTGAAAAATAGAGCTTGGACAGAGATTAAAACTATTTGAAAAATGGTATCTATTATTTTTTTCTATTTCCATATGGCTACATTGCAGTTTTGTGCTGCTTCATGAATCAAGTATAAAATTTGTTTTTTTTTTCTTTTAAAACCTCTAATGATGCTTATAAAAATAGTAGCAATAATAACAATGGTGACAACTCACTTGTGGATTTTAATTTGAAACTCATTGAGCCAGTCTGGGTTGGATGCAGGATATAGGAAGCTTGGGGCTGGTGCACTGGGATGACCCAGAGGGATGGTATGGGGAGGGATGTGGGAGGGGGGTTCAGGATGGAGAACACGTGTACACCCGTGGCGGATGCATGTTGATGTATGGCAAAACCAATACAATATTGTAAAGTAAAATAATAATAATAAAATTTAAAAAAAAAGATTCAGAGAAATAACTTATAAAATCTAAAGAAAGAACAAGTCCTGAAGTTTAAATGTCACATATGGTAATGTATGAGATAACTGTTTTGTGGTTTAGTTGGCACCCGTTCCCCTAATACATCTTAAGGGCACATGTTACCAGTAGAGATATTCCATGACTAAGCATGTCCAGCTATGAAGTCAGACTATGTGAGCTCTATGCCTACCAGCTGAGTGACCCTCAGCAAGACCCTAAATCCAACCAAGCTTCATTACCCACACCAGGTAAATGAGGATAATAATAGTACCTATGTCAGAGAAGCACTGTAAAGATATTAGAAAGTAATATTTTGAAATCTTCAGCATAGAGCCTTACACAGAGTCGTGTTCATATGGACCTTCATCTCCTCAGACTCTAATACAGTCAGGTATTTTAGGGCTCAGTCTGGGAAAATAAGCCCAAATATTGAAATGGAAGCTAATGCTTTAGTCAGCATCACATTTATCTAGCCAACAGTCTTCAGCTAACTGCTCTTCCTGGTTTATCATTGAAACAGCTTCACAGAGAACAAGCAAAGAAAACTGGTTGCAGGCCAACGGGGTGGGGAAAGCTCACCATGTGCCAGACCACTTGCTCTGCCACATTCTTCCTTGCACAATATTAATGGAACTCATTGGTTTTGTGTCACATAGACCTGGTTTGTCAAAGATCAGATTTGATCATTTAGTATTTAGTGATCAAGAACAAGCATATATTGGTAAGCACATGGCCTGGAACAAAGTAAGAACTCAGTAAACACTAGATGCAGTTTCTTACTTTGAACTTTTTAAGAATTGTTGCATTTTTCTCTAAATGCACACAAGAAATTTACAACTTAACCCAGTTGTAAATTTTGTTCAGTCATCTAGTATAACCCACCAGTGTTATGTCTTCCTCATGTTAGAAGTACTAGAACTGTCAGCACATTGAATTTGTTACAAAGGATGTAACCTTTTTATTAAAGGGTGTTCCCATGTGATACATTTTATTCTTATAATTTCCCTACTTGGTGACAAAATGCATTGCCATTGTACCACAAATGAGAACACTAATATACCAACTGGTTGAGAGATTCAACTAAAATCACAAAACCCAAAAAAGAATCAGAAGACCTGGTGTCTGGCCCTGACTCTGCTTCTAATGAGCTTGTCTTTGTACATACAAAAGTCCCTGCTCTACCTAAAAGCCTCACAGTATCATTCTTAGAAACAAGGGCAATATTATGTGAAATGTCAAAGTATGTTCAAACCCACAGTGATAGACAAGTATAAGATGATATTATGCGATATGAAAATCATGGCCAAATCTAGCTCAAGCTTCTGTGTAAATGAAGAAAGATGATTTTTCTATACAACTCAGAAAGAAATGTTCCAGAAAATTTTTTTATTACAGATTTTTTTTTTTTAAATTTCCTAAGGAAAGGAAAGTTTTGTTTCCTACTGAGAGAGAAAAGAATTCTTAGAGGAGAATGTGGCAAGAGTCACAAACTTTAAATTAGGATATTTGGGTTTAAATTCTCCATTTAGTACCAAGGAACTGAAACTTTTCTTAATGTTTTGCAGCTGCAGACCTCAATATATTCTTTGTAAAGTTATACCAGAAAGACTGAAGGTCTTTTTCAGCTCTGACACTCTCTGTTGCTATAATTCTTCTACATGGAAAGCCTCTGTGAAATTGTTAAATACAAGTAACACCTCAGCTGAATTGTGGCTCCTATAAATGCATTCATCTTAATAATGGAATTCTTCAGTTAATTGGGTGTTTGCTCAATTTATCTTTTCCTATCCCTTCTTTCACTGCTTTTGTTTTGCTAATTCTCTCTCACAGATTCTTCTTACACAGTTGTCTCTGATCTCCCCTTTCCCTAGTCCTCTCTCATCTTTTTAAGTTCCATACTATCCTCTTGAATTTCTAGCTATAAAGTATACGGATTATCCTTGTTTTGCAATCTAAACAATCACAACAACTTCAGCACTCCACATTTTTAGAGCAAAGAGATAGCCAGTATCACAGTTTTATTGGAGAGTCTGAATAATGGGTCCAAAGACATTCACATCCTAGCGTGGACAAATTATGTTACTCTACATGACAAGAGGGATTTTCCCAATGTGATTAAATTAATGATCTTGAGGTTGGGAGATTATCCTGATTATGCAGGTGACTCAACATAATCATAAGAGTCCTTCTGAGGAATACAAGGGATCAAGAGAGTCAGAGTCAGAAAGAGAGATGTGACTATAGAAGCAGAAATTAGAAAAGTTTGAAGACACTACACAGCTGGTTCTGAAACTGGTTCAAGGGGTCACAAGCCAAGAAATGTGGGCAGCTTCTCAGTTCAGTTCAGTTCAGTCACTCAACCGTGTCCGACTCTTTGCAACTACATGAATCGCAGCACGCCAGGCCTCCCTGTCCATCACCAACTCCCGGAGTTCACTCAGACTCACATCCATTGAGTCAGTGATGCCATCCAGCCATCTCATCCTCTGTCATCCCCTTCTCCTCCTGCCCCCAATCCCTC
>NW_011494945.1:11537679-11538012 GCF_000754665.1 Bison bison bison | reverse complement strand
AGAGTCTTTTCCAGTGAGTCAACTCTTCGCATGAAGTGGCCAAAGTACTGGAGTTTCAGCTTTAGCATCATTCCTTCCAAAGAAATCCCAGGGCTGAACTCCTTCAGAATGGACTGGTTGGATCTCCTTGCAGTCCAAGGGACTCTCAAGAGACTTCTCCAATGCCACAGTTCAAAAGCATCAATTCTTCGGCGCTCAGCCTTCATCACAGTGCAACTCTCACATCCATACATGACTACAGGAAAAACCATAGCCTTGACTAGGCGGACCTTTGTTGGCCAAGTAATGTCTCTGCTTTTGAATATGCTATCTAGGTTGGTCATAACTTTCCTT
>NW_011494945.1:11536235-11537527 GCF_000754665.1 Bison bison bison | reverse complement strand
ATTTTCTGAATGTTGAGCTTTAAGCCAACTTTTTCACTCTCCACTTTCACTTTCATCAAGAGGCTTTTTAGTTCCTCTTCACTTTCTACCATAAGGGTGGTGTCATCTGCATGTCTAAGGTTATTGATATTTCTCCCAGCAATCTTGATTCCAGCTTGTGCTTCTTCCAGTCCAGCGTTTCTTATGATGAACAACATTGTGTTGTTTCACAATGAACAACATTGTGGTCCAGTTCATATCATATCTTTTTTATTATCTTCTCGTATCCTACTGATCATAGGAGCAACCTCTGGATATACATAAAGCAATACTGAAATATATACTGTCAAGATGAAAAAAGTTTTTCTTTGTTAAACATAACATAAAAGGAGTAAAAAAATTCTAGTGGAAAAGTAAAGGCATTGCAATGACATACCTCATCTCACACTTCTGAGTTAAACATATTGGTTGATTATAGTGAAATTTCCCATGTACATATACACCAATTTTATTTTAATGTGTTTTGTTTTCTTTGCACAAGTGAAGAACTGCAGCTTGTATATGTATTTATTTGTATTTTATGTTTTTCACTTGAAAATATGTCCTGAAGGTGTTTCCATGTCAGCATATACAAACAAAGCACATTTGTCATGTCCCTGGAAATTTTGATTTTCAATATACTTTTTGATAAAAAGCACATCTCACTGACTGTTTATGACTGCTTTTTAAAAAGAAACTTGCCTGTGACTATACATCAAATAAAATAATGGAAGTTAAAAACCACCATGAATGTGAAAGCTATTGGACAAGTAAAACATGCAAATACAACCATACCTTCATGTTGTTCATTTGCAGTAATTCAGTGTAATTTAATATACAGGTAAAATGGGACCTTAGTTTATTATAATGTCCTTCAAAAGCCACTTAATTATTTTATCTCCTATAATTACTTTTATAATATATTTATTAAAGAATTATTTTCACAGTTAAAAAAAGGAAATTAGTTATCAAAACCTCTTTTGTATTAGAATTTGTATTATTATTTTTAAAAAAGAATACATACACCAGAATTTAGTTTTCTTAGAAAACTATATATTAAAGAAATTATTAAGCAATGATTGTTTAAATAATTTTTTGTCTCTTATTGTCTATAAGAGGAAGTACTTTGGTTAAAACATTTTGCAGTCAATTTCACTAACAACTAGAAAAGAGCCTGATAACATTTATGATTTTCCTGCTGCTTCAGTCCTCAATATATGTACATCACATAAAGTACCAGCAAGTTAATCAATACATGCTCTTGTGAAAAAAAA
>NW_011494945.1:11532234-11535658 GCF_000754665.1 Bison bison bison | reverse complement strand
TCCTGACCTGCATACAGATTTCTCAGGAGGTAGGTCAGGTGGTCTGGTATTCCCATCTCTTTCAGAATTTTCCACAGTTTATTGTGATCCATACAGTCAAAGCTGGAAAAAACAAAGACGTGAATTCATGCTAGGGCCTCCAGGAAGAATTCATACCTGCTGAGCTCAGTTATACCCATTTAAAACTTCTGACAGCAAATTCCTGGGTTTTAAAATTGCCACATGTGGGCTAATTTGTTACAGTGACAGCAGGAAATGAGTAGAGAGCTGTCTGCCCTTCTCAACAGTGTGACTCATCTGTAAGTTGGACTCTAGCATAACTGCTGGTTCCTGAAAGATCTTACTTAAGAAGCTGTGTGTATTTTGAAATTGTCCAGAAATGCTGCAATTCCTAAGTTAATCAGGTAAAGAAAAAAATTGAGAATACTTTGCATTGTAATGCAATTTGCATTCCATTTATATTCTCCTTAACCTACTGCTGTCATAATTGATGTTCTCAGGTAATCACAATGAGCTAGTTTACATGAGATTTCTAGATAATGCTTAAAGTTGTTTGCAACCTTGAGTTTATGTGATTATATTGTAAAAACAAATTAGAAATAACTTAATCCTATCAGTTCATATCTACTTTCCTGAAATGTACTCTGTGTGATTCTGATTACAGTATACATCATCTTAAATTTCATTATCTAATATACATTTAGGTTTCTCTGAATTACTGATTACTGATATCAGGGTATTTCTATGGGTGAAGTATATGCTTTTAAAATCCTTTATGCCTTATCTATTCATACAGAAATAGGGGAGCAGCCCCTTAACCATCTAGACATACTCTACAGAACAATATTCCTATTCAACTGTGGAGATCCCCTGTTTCTGAATTTGTTAATAATGACAGTAAGGATGGGAAAGTTATACTTATTTACTGATGATCATGGAGGGATACATAGAGGGAAATTTATTTCAGTAGATTTCCTCGAAGAGGGAATAAGTTGTAGAAGAAAAGAGTTAGAATCCTACTCAAACTCTTCCAGAAAATTGCAGAGGAAGGTAACCTTCCAAACTCATTCTATGAGGCCACCATCACCCTAATACCAAAACCTGACAAATATGCCACAAAAAAAGAAAACTATAGTCCAATATCACTGATGAACATAGATGCAAAAATCCTTAACAAAACTCTAGCAATCAGAATCCAACAACACATTAAAAAGATCATACACCATGACCAAGTGGGCTTTATCCCAGGGATGCAAGGACTCTTCAGTATCCACAAAGCAATCAATGTAATACACCACATTAATAAATTGAAAAATAAAAACCATATGATTATCTCAAATGATGCAGAGAAAGCCTTTGACAAAATTCAACATCCATTTATGATAAAAACTCTCCAGAAAGCAGGAATAGAAGGAACATACTTCAACATAATAAAAGCTATATATGACAAACGCACAGCAAACATTATCCTCAATGGTGAAAAATTGAAAGCATTTCCTCTAAAGTCAGGAACAAGACAAGGGTGCCCACTTTCACCATTACTATTCAACATAGTTTTGGAAGTTTTGGCCACAGCAAGAAGACCAGAAAAAGAAATAAAAGGAATCCAAATTGGAAAAGAAGACGTAAAATTCTCACTGTTTGCAGACGACATGATCCTCTACATAGAAAACCGTAAAGACTCTACCAGAAAATTACTAGAACTAATCAATGAATATAGTAAAGTTGCAGGATATAAAATCGACACACAGAAATTCCTTGCATTCCTGTACACTAAAAATGAGAAAATAGGAAGAGAAATTAAGGAAACAATTCCATTCACCATTGCAACGAAAAGAATAAAATACTAAGGAATATATCTACCTAAAGAAACTAAAGACCTATATATCAGATCAGATCAGATCAGATCAGTCGCTCAGTCGTGTCCAACTCTTTGCGACCCCATGAATTGCAGCACGCCAAACCTCCCTGTCCATCACCAACTCCTGAAGTCCACTCAGACTCACGTCCATCGAGTCAGTGATGCCATCCAGCCATCTCATCCTCTGTCGTCCCCTTCTCCTCTTGCCCCCAATCCCTCCCAGCATCAGAGTCTTTTCCAATGAGTCAACTCTTCGCATGAGGTGGCCAAAGTACTGGAGTTTCAGCTTTAGCATCATTCCTTCCAAAGAAATCCCAGGGCTGATCTCCTTCAGAATGGACTGGTTGGATCTCCTTGCAGTCCAAGGGACTCTCAAGAGTCTTCTCCAACACTACAGTTCAAAAGCATCAGTTCTTCGGCATTCAGCTTTCTTCACAGTCCAACTCTCACATCCATACATGACCACAGGAAAAACCATAGACTTGACTAGACAAACCTTTGTTAGCCAAGTAATGTCTCTGCTTTTGAATATGCTATCTAGGTTGGTCATAACTTTCCTTCCAAGGAGTAAGCGTCTTCTAATTTCATGGCTGCAGTCACAATCCAATCTGCAGTGATTTTGGAGCCCAGAAAAATAAAGTCTGACACTGTTTCCACTGTTTCCCCATCTATTTCCCATGAAGTGATGGGACCAGATGCCATGATCTTCGTTTTCTGAATGTTGAGCTTTAAGCCAACCTTTTCACTCTCCACCTTCACTTTCATCAAGAGGCCTTTTAGTTCCTCTTCACTTTCTGCCATAAGGGTGGTGTCATCTGCATATCTGAGGTTATTGATATTTCTCCCAGCAATCTTGATTCCAGCTAGTGTTTCTTCCAGTCCAGTAATTCTCATGATGTACTCTGCATATAAGTTAAATAAGCAGGGTGACAATATACAGCCTTGATGTACTCCTTTTCCTATTTGGAACCAGTCTGTTGTTCCATGTCCAGTTCTAGCTGTTGCTTCCTGACTTGCATATAGGTTTCTCAAGAGGCAGGTCAGATGGTCTGGTATTCCCATCTCTTTCAGAATTTTCCACAGTTTATTGGGATCCACACAGTCAAAGGCTTTGGCATAGTCAATCAAGCAGAAATAGATGTTTTTCTGGAACTCTCTTGCTTTTTCCATGATCCAGCAGATGTTGGCAATTTGATCTCTGGTTCCTCTGCCTTTTCTAAAACCATCTTGAACATCACGAAGTTCACAGTTCACATATTGCTGAAGCCTGGCTTGGAGAATTTTGAGCATTACTCTACTAGCGTGTGAGATGAGTGCAATTGTGCGGTAGTGTGAGAATTCTTTTGCATTGTCTTTCTTTGGGATTGGAATGAAAACTGACCTTTTCCAGTCCTGTGGCCACTGCTGAGTTTTCCAAATTTGCTGGCATATTGAGTGCAGCACTTTCACAGCATCATCTTTCAGGATTTGGAATAGCTCAACTGGAATTCCATCACCTCCACTAACTTTGTTCGTAGTGATGCTTTCCAAGGCCCACTTGACTTCACATTCCAGGATGTCTGG
>NW_011494945.1:11522996-11531915 GCF_000754665.1 Bison bison bison | reverse complement strand
CTTCTTACTATCTTCTGCTTCTGTTAGGTCCATGCCATTTCTGTCCTTTATCGAGCCCATCTTTGCATGAAATGTTCCTTTTGTATCTCTGATTTTCTTGAAGAGATCTCTAGTCTTTCTCATTCTGTTGTTTTCCTCTATTTCTTTGCATTGATCACTGAAGAAGGCTTTTTTATCTCTTCTAAATAGCTGTGAAAAGAAGAGAAGTGAAAAGCAAAGACCTATTTATAGAAAACTATAAAACACTGGTGAAAGAAATCAAAGAGGACACTAATAGATGGAGAAATATACCATGTTCATGGATTGGAAGAATCAATATAGTGAAAATGAGTATACTACCCAAAGCAATTTATAGATTCAATGCAATCCCTATCAAGCTACCAATGGTAGTCTTCACAATGCTAGAACAAATAATTTCACAATTTGTATGGAAATACAAAAAACCTTCAATAGCCAAAGCAATCTTGAGAAAGAAGAATGGAACTGGAGAAATCAACCTGCCTGACTTCAGGCTCTACTACAAAGCCACAGTCATCAAGACAGTATGGTACTGGCACAAAGACAGAAATATAGATCAATGGAACAAAATAGAAAGCCCAGAGATAAATCCATGCACATATGGACACCTTATCTTTGACAAAGGAGGCAAGAATATACAATGGAGAAAAGACAATCTGTTTAACAAGTGGTGCTGGGAAAACTGGTCAACCACTTGTAAAAGAATGAAACTAGAACACTTTATAACACCATACACAAAAATAAACTCAAAATGGACCAACCACTTGTAAAAGAATGAAACTAGAACACTTTCTAACACCATACACAAAAATAAACTCAAAATGGATCAAAATGGATCTGTTTAACAAGTATAAAAAAAGTTTAACAAGTATAAAAATAACTGTTTAACAAGTGGTGCTGGGAAAACTGGTCAACCACTTGTAAAAGAATGAAACTAAAATACTTTCTAACACCATACACAAAAATAAACTCAAAATGGATCAACCACTTGTAAAAGAATGAAACTAGGACACTTTCTAACACAATACACAAAAATAAACTCAAAATGGATTAAAGATCTAAATGTAAGACCAGAAAATATAAAACTCCTAGAGGAGAATATAGGCAAAACACTCTCTGACATACATCACAGCAGGATCCTCTATGACCCACCTCCCAGAATATTGGAAATAAAAGCAAAAATAAACAAATGGGACCTAATTAAACTTAAAAGCTTCTGCACAACAAAGGAAATTACACGCAAGGTGAAAAGACAGTCTTCAGAATGGGATAAAATAATAGCAAATGAAGCAACTGACAAACAACTAATCTCAAAAATATACAAGCAACTCCTACAGCTCAACTCCAGAAAAATAAATGACCCAATCAAAAAATGGGCCAAAGAACTAAATAGACATTTCTCCAAAGAAGACATACAGATGGCTAACAAACACATGAAAAGATGCTCAACATCACTCATTATCAGAGAAATGCAAATCAAAACCACTATGAGGTACCATTTCACGCCAGTCAGAATGGCTGCATCCAAAAGTCTACAAATAATAAATGCTGGAGAGGGTGTGGAGAAAAGGGAAATCTCTTACACTCTTGGTGGGAATGCAAACTAGTACAGCCACTATGAAGAACAGTGTGGAGATTCCTTAAAAAACTGGAAATAGAACTGCCTTATGATCCAGCAATCCCACTGCTGGGCATACACACTGAGGAAACCAGAAGGGAAAGAGACACGTGTACCCCAATGTTCATCGTAGCACTGTTTATAATAGCCAGGACATGGAACCAACCTAGATGTCCATCAGCAGATGAATGGATAAGAAAGCTGTGGTACATATACACAATGGAGTCTTACTCAGCCATTAAAAAGAATACATTTGAATCAGTTCTAATGAGGTGGATGAAACTGGAGCCTATTATACAGAGTGAAGTAAGCCAGAAAGAAAAACACCAATACAGTATACTAACGCATATAAATGGAATTTAGAAAGAAGGTAACAATAACCCTGTATACGAGACAGCAAAAGAGACACTGATGTATAGAACAGTCTTTTGGACTCTGTGGGAGAGGGAGAGGGTGGGATGATTTGGGAGAAGGGCATTGAAACATGTATAATATCATACATGAAATGAGTCGCCAGTCCAGGTTCGATGCACAATACTGGATGCTTGGGGCTGGTGTACTGGAAAGACCCAGAGGGATGGTATGGGGAGGGAGGAGGGAGGAGGGTTCAGGATGGGGAACACTTGTATACCTGTGGTGGATTCATTTTGATATATGACAAAACCAATACAATATTGTAAAGTTAAAAAATGAAAGAGTTAGAGACTCTGGGAAATAGGAGGGGCGGGGGAGGACTAATTTTAAAAACAGGGAGCATATATAAAAAAAAAATCTCAAGGTGTCTTTATAGTGTCATGGTATATTGAAGGTATTATACACAGCTATCAACAACCTAAGATATTCAGATGTTGTTGTTCAGTTGTTCAGTCATGCCTGACTCTTTGTGACCCCATGGACTGAAGCATACCAGGCTTCTCTGTCCTTCACCATCTCCTAGAGCTTGCTCAAACACATGTCCATTGAGTCAGTGATGCCATCCAACCATCTCTTCCTCTGTCATCCCTTTCTCCTACTGCCTTCAATATTTCCCAACATCAGGATCTTTTCCAATGAGTCAGCTCTTTGAATCAGGTGGCCAAAGTATTGGAGCTTCAGCTTTAGCATCAGTCTTTCTAATGAATATTCAGGATTGATTTCCTTTAGGACTGACTGGTTTTACCTCCTTGCAGTCATAGGGATGAGGGTTCCTATGCAAATGATACCGTTCTAATGGCAGAAAGTGAAGACAAACTAAATAACCTCTTACGAGGGTGAAAGAGGAGAGTGAAAAAGCTGGCTTAAAACAACATTAAAAAAACTAAGATCATGACATTTGGTCCCATAACTTCATGGCAAATAGATTGTGGAAAAAAGTGGAAACAGTGACAGATTTTATTTTCTTGGGCTCCAAAATTACCAAGACACTTGCTCCTTGGAAGAAAAACTATGACAAACCTAGACAGCATATTAAAAAGCAGAGACATTACTTTGACAACAAAGGTCCATCTAGTCAAAGCTATGGTTTTTCCAGTAGTCATATATGTATGTGAGAGTTGGACCATAAAGAAGGCCGAGCACTGAAAAATTGATGTTTTTGAATTGTGGTGCTGGAGAAGAATTTTGAGGGTCCCTTGGACAGCAAGGAGGTCAAACCAGTCAATCTAAAGGAAATAAACACTGACTGTTCATTGAAAGGATTGGTACTGAAACTCCAATACTTTGGCCACCTGATGCGAAGAACTGACTCATTCCAAAAGACCCTGATACTGGAAAAGATTGAAGATGGGATGAGAAGGGGATGACAGAGGATGAGATGGTTTGATGGCATCACCGACTCTATGGACATGAGTTTGAGTAATCTCCAGGAATTGGTGATATACAGGGAAGCCTGACATGCTACTGTCCATGGGGCCACAAAGAGCTGGACATGACTGAGTTACTGAAGTGAACTGAAATGAGGGCGTCCTTGGTAGCTCAGATGGTAAAGAATCTGCCTGCAATGGGGGAGACCTGAGTTTGATCCCTGGTCGGGAAGGTCCCCTGGAGAAGGAAATGGCAACCAACTCCAGTATTCTGGCCTGGAGATTTCCATGGACAGAGGAGCCTGGCGGGCTATAGTCCACTGGGTGGCAAAGAGTCAGACATGACAAAGCAAAGGCGAAAATAAGAACGAGTATATCTCCATTGGATTTGACGATCAGAAGCTGCAACCTGATTGTAGTTCATCATAAATAGTGTGAGCAGTAAAGTAGTAGAGATAGTGAGTTTGGGCTTTTCTTTGGGGGAAAAACGTATGAGAAGATTAAAAAAAAATCAGGTGGTGCTGTCAGATACAAATGAGTATCTTCACTTCATTTGTACTTTTTTGGGTATTTCTTTCTTAGATGTGAGACACATAAGCATGTTTATAGTTGAAGAGGAGATTATTTTAGGATATGGGAGACATGGGATATGGGATATAGGATATGGGATTTAGGATATGGGAGACAGAGGTATGATAAAGGGAAAAAGACAGGAAAAAGGCAAATGATAAAAGTAATGAAATATCTATTTTGATGGGGTTACTACTGGACAGGCAAAAACACCATAACTCAGAGACTGGATATATTTGAAGACAGTATAAGTAAGGAAGCTAAGAAAAAGCATCTGTTGGCCTCAGTTTTCATCTTAAAATAGGCACCAAGATCATAGACTAAGAATGAACATGTATGGGAAAAAGGTAGTTTCAAACTGTTGTAGAGAAATTTTGGAATTACTTTTAAGGAACATAAGAGATAAATAAGAAAAAGGACAAATAAAATAATTGACAGAATAGTCTGAAACTGACAGTAAAATTGTGACCACAAATATAGGTAATTTTTCAGCTTCCCAGATATCTGATCTAAAAGTTGGTATTTGTGACTAGATTGTTGTGGTCAAATGAAGGTACAAAAAAAGAATCTATGAATAGAGGCTGGTGCAGCTTCATGATCAAAGAAAGGAAGGAAAAGGAGGTTAACAGGGAAGAATTGGGGAGGGTGGCTGCTGCTAGTTGTCTGTGATACATTAAGGGAGAGCAACATTAATTAACATAAAGTTAGTTTTGATGTTGAATAGCATGTGGAGTGGAATGCTGCTGCTGCTGCTAAGTCGCTTCAGTCATGCCCGACTCTGTGTGACCCCATAGACGGCAGCCCACCAGGCTCCCCCATCCCTGGGATTCTCCAGGCAACAACACTGGGGTGGGTTGCCATTTCCTTCTCCAATGCATGAAAGTGAGAAGTGAAAGTGAAGTCACTCAGTCGTGTCTGACTCTTAGCGACCCCACGGACTGCAGCCCACCAGGCAAGAGTACTGGAGTGGGGTGCCATTGCCTTCTCCAGTAGAGTGGAATGAGAACCTGAGAAATTTGTAAGCAAAGGTAGCTACAGAAGAGGGAACTCTGACTGGGAGTTAACATTGGAGAGGTTCCTGATGAGGACTAAGAATCTCCCTGAGACACTGAAAATAGCAGAGACAGACAACATTGAATTTATGAAAGAGCCGAGAATATGAAGGCTAAATTGTTGATGGATTGCAATCTCTTAAGATTATAGGAGGAGGCTGACACAATTGGAAGGGACAACAAATTCTATTAATGATAGAGTGTGAATAATTGAGAGGTTGGTCAACAGAAGGGGCAAACAATAATTCAGGGCAATTAATGATGAGGGCAATCAGAGGAGAAAATATATTTTGCATAAGAATGGATTAATAAAGGGGTAGAAAATGATAAAGAAAGTTAAGAAGCTATAGACTCACACTCTCTGAACCTACTGAGAATAAGGAGATAAAATCAAAGGTATAAAGAAACAAAGACATTTCTATATTTGATTAGATGAAAATTAGATGCAAATTAAATAGGTTACATCATGACAGAACCCAATATAGCTGTTAGTCATCTGTGATATTTTGGCTTTGGGTTTGTTTGTTTGTTTGTTTGTTTTGGTGTGTGTGATTATTTAAGATATAAAAATGATCAGTCTTAGCAAAGTTCCTCATTCTTCACATGATTTCTCTCAAAGGCAAGAGTCTAGCAGGAATCTTATCACAATATTGATGTCTCTTGCTTGTCTTAATAACAATGATCTGAGGGTCTTGGCCCTTAGCATTCCTTTCTGGTAACTACATTTTTGTTGGTGAATAATAGCTGGTTTTAAGATTTGTTTATGCCTAAATCTTTTACTGTCAAAATACAACCACTATACAAAATAAACCCAAAAGTACATGATATTTGGAGTTACAGTTTAAGACAAATAAATAATTGCTTAATGACTATGACTCCTGTGTGATGATTAAAACATATAATCTAATGAAAATAACAGTAGAAACTTTGAGTTCTTTTTGATGTGGTAAACAATTTTGGTAAAAATATAAGGTATTACTTCCAAAAATTGTTTTTAATTCTTATATACAGTATTGGTTCAAAATTGGGAATTAGTTACAATTGCAACTTTATACAATAAACCCACCCAATTGTTCCAAGAATATATGTACTTATCTTAAAAAAATAGAAAAAGAAACTCTAACTCTGTTATTTGAAATTCAAGAATATTATACACATTACCAAAATAAATGTATAGCTTCCCCAGAGTACCAATATAAAACAATCCATATTACAATGTTGTTTAAAAATAATGTTATTCTTAATAAACAACTATTTCAAAAAAAGTATTACAAAGCATATTATAATCTGAGCAGCATTTACTGCATAGTAAATTCAACCAGACCCCAAAGGATTCAGTTTATTCAGTGAAGTGCACCATTTTCTCTAAAGTTCCCTTTTGGCAAAATTTCAGAAGTATTACTGCTCAGGAAATAAAATATCACTTTACATGAAACAAAATGGAGCAAAGCAAACTGCTTCTTACAGACATCGTCAAAACATCTGAACTCTCTTCTTTGAGTCATATCTTCATGGCTCTGTTTACATGTAGCCCTACTGTTTAGTCACACCGATGTTTTCGTCATACCAACTTTATAATGTTCTCTTTAACTAGTCTCTCAGCATCATTTCTGGTCCCCTTCTGGCCCCCTTGCTAACCTACAAGATAGCAAGAGTGATCTTTCCAAAATGCAACTCTAATCATGTTATTCTCAAGCTTAAATCCTTTCTATGGCCATAACCAAAGCTCTGAGGCTCTGAGGAATAACCTGCCTTTTTATCTGATTTTACCTCTAGTCATCTGCCTATCTCTTCATTATTTCCTCCATCACAGGGACTTTACATAAGATATCCCTTCTTCATAAACTACCCTCTCTCCTCTCCCTCACTTACTACCTGCTTTACATATTCAACAGTTTCTGGTCATCTTTTAGGACTCAGCTCTCCATTGATACAGAGAGAAGTTTGTATCAAACTTACAGAAATTTGCTCTGACATCCCATGCTCTATCAAACTTACTTTACTAATGCTGTGCTTTGTTTGTGCTTAGAACAACTTCATTAAAGACTGTCTCCCCATAAGACTGAGAGTTTCCTGAGACCAGGGACCATCTTAATACTGCCCATCAGTGTACTGACTACCTCAGCACTTGGCATAAAATGGTCCTTCAATATAATTGGATGAACAAATGAAGAAAACAATGAAATGAAATGAAACCATATAAAGCTTTCATGTATCAGTCCCTACTCTAAATTAATATAATTTTAATACGAGAACTTAAGCAATTTGAAGTTAACAGCAAATAAAGATGTTATGTTAGGAAAAACTTTAGAAGAAATTGTAATGGGCAGAAGATTACTGAGATTACTCCTTTCAATGGAGTGTTTTTTTTCCCTAGTAAACCCCTCAGAGCTATCTGATTATAAAGAGGTCTGTGCTTCTGATTGCTTTGATTAGGCTGTATAACAGCCATGTAGATTGTAGAAAAGGATTAATAATATATCAATAAGTGTCTGTTGTCCAGAAAAGTGAAAATAAATTCTGTACCACTAGAGACAAAATAGTTTCTTCCCTGTAAAAAAGAAGATTCTACATATTATATGTAATGCCCTGTATTAACCTATTTTTCAAATTACTTTCAGAGACTCCCCATATATATTTTACCCCTTAGCTTCTCCTTCAAACCAGATGTGAAATCTTATTGTTTCTATAATTAATTAGTGAGTAAATATCTTTGAAAGTGAAAGTGAAGTCGCTCAGTTGTGTTCAACTCTTTGCGACCCCCAGGCTCCTCCACCCATGGGATTTTCCAGGCAAGAGTGCTGGAGTGGATTACCATTTCCTTCTCCAGGGGATCTTCCAGACCCAGGAATCGAACCCAGGTCTCCTGCATTGCAGGCAGACGATTTACCGTCTGAGCAAATATCTTTGACATGTGTATATATTTGTATGCTAGCCATTATTTTATCATTTTGAAAATTATCTTTTAATAGCTGTCTTATTATATTTAAAATGCAAATACAATTAGAAAATTATACTGGTAAAATACAAGCACAGAAAATACAATTTTTGCTTCCTTTAAATATTAAAAATAGAACTACCATTAGTGCTCAAACTACCACACAATTGCACTCATCTCAGACACTAGTAAAGTAATGCTCAAAATTCTCCAAGCCAGGCTTCAGCAATATGTGAACCGTGAATTTCCAGGTGTTCAAGCATGTTTTAGAAAAGGCAGAGGAACCAGAAACCAAATTGCCAACATCTGCTGGATCATCAAAAAAGCAAGAGAGTTCCAGAAAAACATCTATTTCTGCTTTATTGATTATGCCAAAGCCTTTGACTGTGTGGATCACAATAAAATGTGAAAAATTCTGAAAGAGATGGCAATACCAGACCACCTGACCTGCCTCTTGAGAAACCTATTTGCAGGTCAGGAAGCAGCAGTTGGAGAAGGCAATGGCACCCCACTCCAGTACTCTTGCCTGGAAAATCCCATGGATGGAGGAGCCTGGTAGGCTGCAGTCCATGGGGTCACTAAGAGTCAGACACGACTGAGCAACTTCACTTTCACTTTTCACTTTCATGTATTGGAGAAGGAAATGGAAACCCACTCCAGTGTTCTTGCCTGGAGAATCCCAGGGACAGGGGAGCCTGGTGGGCTGTCATCTCTGGGGTCGCACAGAGTCGAACATGACTGAAGCAACTTAGCAGCAGCAGCAAGCAGCAGTTAGAACTGGACATGGAACAACAGACTGGTTCCAAATAGGAAAAGGAGTATGTTAAGGCTGTATACTGTCACCCTGCTTATTTAACTTATATGCAGAGTACATCATGAGAAACGCTGGGCTGGAAGAAACATAAGCTGGAATCAAGATTGCTGGGAGAAATATCAACGAGC
>NW_011494945.1:11518057-11522717 GCF_000754665.1 Bison bison bison | reverse complement strand
ACTCCTTGGAAGGAAAGTTATGACCAAACTAGATAGCATATTCAAAAGCAGAGACATTACTTTGCCAACAAAGGTCCATCTAGTCAAGGCTATGGTTTTTCCAGTAGTCATGTATGGATGTGAGAGTTGGACTGTGAAGAAAACTGAGTGCCGAAGAATTGATGCTTTTGAACTGTCGTGTTGGAGAAGGCTCTTGAGAGTCCCTTGGACTGCAAGGAGATCCAACCAGTCCATTCTAAAGGAGATCAGCCTTGGGTGTTCTTTGGAAGGAATGATGCTAAAGCTGAAACTCCAGTACTTTGGCCACTTTATGTGAAGAGTTGACTCACTGGAAAAGCCTTTGATGCTGGGAGGGATTGGGGACAGAGGAAAAGGGGATGACAGAAGATGAGATGGCTGGATGGCATCACCAACTCGATGCACATGAGTTTGAGTGAACTCGGGGAGTTGGTGATGGACAGGGAGGCCTGCTGCTGCTGCTAAGTAACTTCAGTCGTGTCTGACTCTGTGCGACCCCATAGACGGCAGCCCACCAGTCTCCCCCATCCCTGGGATTCTCCAGGCAAGAACACTGGAGTGGGTTGCCATTTCCTTCTCCAATGCATGAAAATGAAAAGTGAAAGTGAAGTCGCTCAGTCGTGTCCAACTCTTCGTGACCTGGCGTGCTGCAACTCATGGGGTTGCAAAGAGTTAGACATGACTGAGAGCCTGAACTGACTGACTGATCATTAGTTTAGCAAACTCACTTCTGAGTATTTTTCCAAAGAAAACAAAAATACTAACTAGGAAAGATGTATGTAAACTTAATTAATTGCAGCATTATTCACAATAGCCAAGATAGGGAAGCAACCTAAGTGCCCACTGATAGATGAATGGATAAAGATAAAGAGGTACATACACACAAACACACACACACAAGAATATTATTCAGTCATAAATAATAATGAGATCTTGCCTGTGGGGGGGGATTCATGTTGATATATGGCAAAACCAATACAATATTGTAAAGTTAAAAAATAAAATAAAATAAATTAATTTTTAAAAAGGCAAAAAATAAAAAATAAAAAGAAATCTTGCCTTTTGCGATAACATGGATGAACCTGGAGAGTATTACGCTAGGTGAAATAAGTCAAACAGAGAAAGACAAATATCATCTAATTTCACTCATATGTGGAATCTAAAAAACAAAAAAAAAATGAGCAAACATAATAAAAGAGAAACAGATTCATAGATAAAGAGAACAAACAGGTGGCTGCCTGGAAATGGGAGATGAATAAAATAGAGACTAAAAAGTACAAACTTCCAGTCACAAAGTAAATGAGTCTCAGGAATGAAATGTACAGTATGGAGAATACAGTCAATAATAATGTAATATCTTTGTATGGTGACAGACAGTAACTAGATTTAACATGGTGATCATTTTGTAATGTATAGAAATATCTAATCATTATGTTCTGCACCAGCAGCTGGTAGTGGTATGTCAATTATACTTCAAAAAATAAACAAACTCATAGAAAAGGAAATCAGACTTGTCACCAGAAGTAGAGATGAAGACTGTTGAATGGTGTAAACTTCCAGTTAAGAGATAAGTAAGTACTAGAGGTATCATGTATATATAATCAATATAATTAATGCTGCTGTGTATTATGTATCAAAATTGTTGAGAGTACATTCTAAGCCTTCTTATCACAAGGGAAGTATTTTTTCTTTTACTTTATATCTATACGAGATGATAAATGTTCACTAAACTTACTATGGTAATCATTTCATGATGTGGGTAAGCCAGATCAGGCTGTACACCCTAAACTTATACAATGCTACATATCAATTATATAGCACTAAACCGGAATGAAAAATATAAATACATAAATAAAATATATCTTTGTAGCTAATAACAAAACTTACCCTGATTGTATATTGGTCAGTGTGTTTTATAATATACATATTAATAGAACAACATAAACACATGTACCAAAACCAATCATCTCATGGATATACATTCACTGAAATATGCTAGCAGCTGCATATTGATTAATTCCTTTATTAGAAGTAAATTTAACATACCAATGAGAAGACCACTTCAATATATCTAACATACATGTAAACACCCTATACGTAGTCTTTGTGTGTACACACACCACTATACATACATGTATATACATAATACTATAAATGTACACCCACACATATGTGTAGACATACACACGTGTACATGTTATCATGTATTCATGTATATACAAAAAGGAGTATATGCATGCCACTGTAAATACATGTAAATACATACCACATATACATATACTATATTGTCTTTTACTATATATATACTTATACATAATATTATTTATATGATATCATGTATGTACTAAATAGAATGAATATACACACATGGAGAGAAAGAAAGAATTGCTTTTATTCTAACAAAAATTGAAAAACAGAAGGTATTTCTTGGGCTTTCTTTTCTTGGGCTCCAAAATCACTGCAGATGGTGACTGAAATGAAAAGATGCTTGCTCCTTGGAAGAAAAGTTATGACCAATCTAGAGAGCATATTAAAAAGCAGAGACATTACTTTGCCAACAAAGGTTCATCTAGTCAAAGCTATGGTTTTTCCAGTAGTCAGGTTTGGATGTGAGAGTTGGACTATGAAGAAAACTGAGCTCCAAAGAACTGATGCTTTTGAACTGTGATATTGGAGAAGACTCTTGGACTGCAAGGTCCAACCAGTCCATCCTAAAGGAAATCAGTCCTGAATATTCATTGGAAGGACTGATGCTGAAGCTCCAATACTTTGACAATGTGATGCCAAGAGCTGACTCATTTGAAAAGACCCTCATGCTGGGAAAGATTGAGGGCAGGAGGAGAAGGAGATGACAGAGGATGAGATGGTTGGATGGCATCAGCAACTCGATAGACATGACTTTGAGCAAACTCCAGGAGTTGGTGATGGAAAGGGAAACCTAGTGTGCTGCAGTCCATGGGGTCACAGAGAGTCAGACCTGACTGAGCAACTGAACTGAACTGAGATATTTCTCTGTTCTTTTTTTTCACAAGAGCATGTATTGATTAACTTGCTGGTACTTTATGTGATGTACATATATTGAGGACTGAAGCAGCAGGAAAATCATAAATGTTATCAGGCTCTTTTCTAGTTGTTAGTGAAATTGACTGCAAAATGTTTTAACCAAAGTACTTCCTCTTATAGACAATAAGAGACAAAAAATTATTTAAACAATCATTGCTTAATAATTTCTTTAATATATAGTTTTCTAAGAAAACTAAATTCTGGTGTATATATTCTTTTTTAAAAATAATAATACAAATTCTAATACAAAAGAGGTTTTGATAACTAATTTCCTTTTTTTAACTGTGAAATAATTCTTTATAAATATATCATAAAAGTAATTATAGGAGATAAAATAATTAAGTGGCTTTTGAAGGACATTATAATAAACTAAGGTCCCATTTTACCTGTATATTAAATTACACTGAATTACTGCAAATGAACAACATGAAGGTATGGTTGTATTTGCATGTTTTACTTGTCCAATAGCTTTCACATTCATGGTGGTTTTTAACTTCCATTATTTTATTTGATGTATAGTCACAGGCAAGTTTCTTTTTAAAAAGCAGTCATAAACAGTCAGTGAGATGTGCTTTTTATCAAAAAGTATATTGAAAATCAAAATTTCCAGGGACATGACAAATGTGCTTTGTTTGTATATGCTGACATGGAAACACCTTCAGGACATATTTTCAAGTGAAAAACATAAAATACAAATAAATACATATACAAGCTGCAGTTCTTCACTTGTGCAAAGAAAACAAAACACATTAAAATAAAATTGGTGTATATGTACATGGGAAATTTCACTATAATCAACCAATATGTTTAACTCAGAAGTGTGAGGTGAGGTATGTCATTACAATGCCTTTACTTTTGTCCCACTAGAATTTTTTTACACCTTTTATGTTATTTTTTTTTAATTTTATTTAATTTTTAAACTTTACATAATTGTATTAGTTTTGCCAAATATCAAAATGAATCCACCACAGGTATACATGTGTTCCCCATCCTGAACCCTCCTCCCTCCTCCCTCCCCATACCATCCCTCTGGGTCGTCCCAGTGCACTAGCCCCAAGCATCCAGTACTGTGCATCGAACCTGGACTGGCATCTCGTTTCATACATGACATTTCACGTGTTTCAGTGCCATTCTCTCAAATCTTCCCACCCTCTCCCTCTCCCACAGAGTCCATAAAACTGTTCTATACAACACTGTCTCTTTTGCTGTCTCATACACAGGGTTATTGTTACTATCTTTCTAAATTCCATATATATGCGTTAGTATACTGTATTGGTGTTTTTCCTTCTGGCTTACTTCACTCTGTATAATAGGCTCCAGTTTCATCCACCTCATTAGAACTGATTCAAATGTATTCTTTTAATGGCTGAGTAAGACTCCATTGTGTATATGTACCACAGCTTTCTTATCCATTCATCTGCTGATGGACATCTAGGTTGCTTCCATGTCCTGGCTATTATAAACAGTGCTGCAATGAACATTGGGGTACACATGTCTCTTTCCCTTCTGGTTTCCTCAGTGTGTATGCCCAGCAGTGGGATTGCTGGATCATAAGGCAGTTCTATTTCCAGTTTTTTAA
>NW_011494945.1:11508575-11516335 GCF_000754665.1 Bison bison bison | reverse complement strand
CATAGAATGAGTTTGGAAGTTTACCTTCCTCTGCAATTTTCTGGAAGAGTTTGAGCAGGATAGGTGTCAGCTCTTCTCTAAATTTTTGGTAGAATTCAGCTGGGAAGCCGTCTGGACCTGGGCTTTTGTTTGCTGGAAGATTTTTGATTACAGTTTCAATTTCCGTGCTTGTGATGGGTCTGTTAAGATTTTCTATTTCTTCCTGGTCGAGTTTCGTAAAGTTGTACTTTTCTAAGAATCTGTCCATTTCTTCCACGTTGTCCATTTTATTGGCATATAATTGTTGATAGTAGTCTTTTATGATCCTTTGGATTTCTGTGTTGTCTTTTGTGATCTCTCCATTTTCATTTCTAATTTTATTGATTTGATTTTTCTCCCTTTGTTTCTTGATGAGTCTGGCTAATGGTTTGTCAATTTTATTTATCCTTTCAAAGAACCAGCTTTTGGTTTTGTTGATTATTGCTATGGTCTCTTTTGTTTCTTTTGCATTTATTTCTGCTCTAATTTTTAAGATTTCTTTCCTTCTACTAACCCTGGGGTTCTTCATTTCTTCCTTTTCTAGTTGCTTTAGGTGTAGAGTTAGGTTATTTATTTCACTTTTTTCTTGTTTCTTGAGGTGTGCCTGTATTGCTATGAACTTTCCCCTTAGGACTGCTTTTACCGTGTCCCACAGGTTTTGGGTTGTGTTTTCATTTTCATTCGTTTCTATGCAAATTTTGATTTCTTTTTTGATTTCTTCTGTGATTTGTTGGTTATTCAGCAGCGTGTTGTTCAGCCTCCATATGTTGGAATTTTTAATAGTTTTTCTCCTGTAATTGAGATCTAATCTTATTGCATTGTGGTCAGAAAAGATGCTTGGAATGATTTCTATTTTTTTGAATTTACCAAGGCTAGCTTTATGGCCCAGGATGTGATCTATCCTGGAGAAGGTTCCATGTGCGCTTGAGAAAAAGGTGAAAGTCATTGTTTTGGGATGAAATGTCCTATAGATATCAATTAGGTCTAACTGGTCTATTGTATCATTTAAAGTTTGTGTTTCCTTGTTAATTTTCTGTTTAGTTGATCTATCCATAGGTGTGAGTGGGGTATTAAAGTCTCCCACTATTATTGTGTTATTGTCAATTTCCCCTTTCATACTTGTTAGCATTTGTCTTACATACTGCCGTGCTCCCATGTTGGGTGCATATATATTTATAATTGTTATATCTTCTTCATGGATTGATCCTTTGATCATTATGTAGTGACCTTCTTTGTCTCTTTTCACAGCCTTTGTTTTAAAGTCTATTTTATCTGATATGAGTATTGCTACTCCTGCTTTCTTTTGGTCCCTATTTGCATGGAAAATCTTTTTCCAGCCCTTCACTTTCAGTCTGTATGTGTCCCCTGTTTTGAGGTGGGTCTCTTGTAGACAACATATGTAGGGGTCTTGTTTTTGTATCCATTCAGCCAGTCTTTGTCTTTTTGTTGGGGCATTCAACCCATTTACGTTTAAGGTAATTACTGATAAGTATGATCCCATTGCCATTTACTTTATTGTTTTGGGTTCGAATTTATCCACCGTTTTTGTGTTTCCTGTCTAGAGAATATCCTTTAGTATTTGTTGGAGAGCTGGTTTGGTGATGCAGAATTCTCTCAGCTTTTGCTTGTCTGAAAAGCTTTTGATTTCTCCTTCATACTTGAATGAGATCCTTGCTGGGTACAATAATCTGGGCTGTAGGTTATTTTCTTTCATCATTTTAAGTATGTCTTGCCATTCCCTCCTGGCTTGAAGAGTTTCTATTGAAAGATCAGCTGTTATCCTTATGGGAATTCCCTTGTGTGTTGTTTGTTGTTTTTCCCTTGCTGCTTTTAATATTTGTTCTTTGTGTTTGATCTTTGTTAATTTGATTAATATGTGTCTTGGGGTGTTTCTCCTTGGGTTTATCCTGTTTGGGACTCTCTGGGTTTCTTGGACTTGGGTGATTATTTCCTTCCCCATTTTAGGGAAGTTTCAACTATTATCTGTCTCAAGTATTTTCTCATGGTCTTTCTTTTTGTCTTCTTCTGGAACCCCTATGATTCGAATGTTGTAGTGTTTAATATTGTCCTGGAGGTCTCTGAGATTGTCCTCATTTCTTTTAATTCGTTTTTCTTTTATCCTCTCTGATTCATTTATTTCTACCATTCTATCTTCTAATTCACTAATCCTATCTTCTGCCTCTGTTATTCTACTATTTGTTGCCTCCAGAGTGTTTTTAATTTCATTTATTGCATTATTCATTATATATTGACTCTTTTTTATTTCTTCTAGGTCCTTGTTAAACCTTTCTTGCATCTTCTCAATCCTTGTCTCCAGGCTATTCATCTGTGATTCCATTTTAATTTCAAGATTTTGGATCAATTTCACTATCATTATTCAGAATTCTTTATCAGGTAGATTCCCTATCTCTTCCTCTTTTGTTTGGTTTGGTGGGCATATATCCTGTTCCTTTATCTGCTGGGTATTCCTCTGTCTCTTCATCTTGTTTAAATTGCTGAGTTTGGGGTGTCCTTTCTGTATTCTGGCAGTGTGTGGAGTTCTCTTTATTGTGGCTTTTCCTCACTGTGTGTGGGTTTGTACAGGTGGCTTGTCAAGGTTTCCTGGTTAGGGAAGCTTGAGTCGGTGTTCTGGTGGGTGGAGCTGTATTTCTTCTCTCTCCTTTCAAAGAGTTGGGTTGCTTTTCTGGGTGCCTGATGTCCTCTGCCGGCATTCAGTAGTTGTTTTGTGGAATTTACTCGACGTTTAAATGCTCTTTTGATTAATTTGTGAGGGAGAAAGTGTTCTCCCCGTCCTATTCCTCCGCTATCTTGGTTCCTCCCCCACCTTTTATGTTATTTTTAACAAAGAAAAACTTTTTTCATCTTGAGAGTATATATTTCAGTATTGCTTTATGTATATCCAGAGGTTGCTCCTATGATCAGTAGGATAAGAGAAGATAATAAAAAAGATATGATATGAATTGGACCACAATGTCGTTCATCATGAGAAACGCTGGATTGGAAGAAGCACAAGCTGCAGTCAAGATCGCCGGGAGAAATATCAATAACCTCAGATATGCAGATGACACCACCCTTATGGCAGAAAGTGAAGAGGAACTCAAAAGCCTCTTGATGAAAGTGACAGTGGAGAGTAGAAAAAGTTGGCTTAAAGCTCAACATTCAGAAAATGAAGATCATGGCATCCGGTCCCATCACTTCATGGGAAATAGATGGGGAAACAGTGGAAACAGTGTCAGACTTTATTTTTCTGGGCTCCAAAATCACTGCAGATGGTGACTGCAGCCATGAAATTAAAAGAGCCATGAAATTAAAAGACGCTTACTCCTTGGAAGGAAAGTTATGACCAACCTAGATAGCATATTCAAAAGCAGAGACATTACTTGGCCAACAAAGGTTTGTCTAGTCAAGGCTCTGATTTTGCCTGTGGTCATGTATGGATGTGAGAGTTGGACTGTGAAGAAGGCTGAGCCCCGAAGAATTGATGCTTTTGAACTGTGGTGTTGGAGAAGACTCTTGAGAGTTCCTTGGACTGTAAGGAGATCCAACCAGTCCATTCTGAAGGAGATCAGCCCTGGGATTTCTTTGGAAGGAATGATGCTAAAGCTGAAACTCCAGTACTTTGGCCACCTCATGCGAAGAGTTGACTCATTGGAAAAGACTCTGATGCTGGGAGGGATTGGGGGCAGGAGGAGAAGGGGACGACAGAGGATGAGATGGCTGGATGGCATCACTGACTCGATGGACGTGAGTCTGGGTGAACTCCGGGATTTGGTGATGGACAGGGAGGCCTGGCATGCTGCAATTCATGGGGTCACAAAGAGTCGGACACGACTGAGCGACTGATCTGATCTGATCTGATTTATATAAATATAGAACAAAGGCAATAGAGAATGAAACAAATCCCATGGAACTATGCATATTAGAACAATGTATTAAAATTTTTCATCCATGAGATAGGTAAGTATTGTTGGAATTTAAAAAGCACATACTCTATTCACTGCTGAGAAAAGTTGGAAATGAATTCAACCTTTTAAAGTGCAATACGGTAGTGTATCTTAATTTCATACATTGCACTTTGATTGGGAAATTCCACCCTAGAAATATAGAAATGATGTTAATTTGCTTAATGATTATAACAGATTAATATTGAAAACCATATGTTGATCTTACAAAGAAATGAATATATGAATAATAATATATCTAAATGAAGAAATTCTATACATCAATAAAAATAATACATCAAATCATTATATAAGGACATTGAAACATCTCCCAGATACTTAAGTGCAGAATAGTTTGGGAATGACATTGATGGTATATGATTTCACTAACTTAAAAAGCCCAGAAAAAAGAAGCATACATTTGTACATGTCCATGTTTACATGTGTATGCATATATACAAAGAAATACAAATAAATAATCTGGATGGTATTCACCAACTAATGATCATCGTGTTTGAGAAAGAACTCAGACAAACACAGCAGGCACATGGCACTCAAGGATAATCAAATAATTGGTGTTGTCTGAGTTTAAAAAAAATGACACTGAATTTGTATACAACTTACAGATTTAAAAGTTTGTAAAATAGAAATAAGAAAGAAACTAAGAAAAATTATACTGAAGGGTAACCTAGTCTTATAGTGATTAGTTCCAGCACCAATGAATGAGGGCAGCTTTGAGAAGAAAGAAGATCACTTTCATATCTGACACTGGAAACAAAGGAGGGATTCTTGTGCCAGATGAGAAAGTGTTCTTCATTTAAGGGGCTGTTTTACACAAGCACTCCCCTGCCCCCTCTTTCCAAATGTGAGTAAGGATGCCGTCAGATAGAATGAAAATATAAGTGCTTCTCTCCTAAATATCTCTTGAGCAAGAATCTAAGCTTTAAGAGGTACTTCTAGAAGCACCTCTAAGAAGTACCATTTCAATACCAACCTAACACCTAAGAAAGAAACTGAGAAATGAACAAAGCAGCCACTCTAAAGGGAGCCACATTCGCCAAGATACTGAGTTGGTAAGAGTAGCTTCCTAAAAGGAGGGCAAGGAAGGCACTGGGCTTCCCTGGCACACATGGTGAAAGAAGAGAGACCTCCCAAAGATGCCACCTTCTACTCCCCAGGCCATGCATTACCTCATATGGCAGATGTGTGATTAAATATCTTAAAATTAAAAAAAAAATTATCCTGCTGGGTCCACTAAAATCACAACAGTCTTCATGAGTGAGGCAGATATGTCAGAGAGATTTGGTTTTAGAAGATAGAGGATGGTGACAGGAGCTGGAGCATCAATGTCCCCACTGACATCAAGATTTTCAGTCCGTAAGACCCATTTTGGACCTTTGACATCCAGAACTATAAGATTAGCTTTTGCTATTTTAAGCTACAAAATTTTTTTGGTTATTTGTTATACTATCAATAGAAAACTGATAAAACTGAGAAGTGACTTTGAATACCAAAGCAGTGAAAAAAAAATCTCCTATTCAAATATATATGTGAAAGATGTATATTGTTATCCCCAACAGTTAGAGAACACCTTCAAAATGCTTTGGATAAAACTCCCTGATTTTATATCTATTCATTTCTCCTAATGCTCTATAGATACTAAGGGACTTTAGAAAAAATTCTTGCCAAACACCTTTATATCACAAATAAGAAAAGAGAGACTTAAAGAGGTAAAGGGATGTGACTCATCTATTAGTGCAAGAGTTACAACTAAGATGTCCTAATACCTCCAAATAGTATAAAATATGGAGAAAAAAATAATGTATGACCACTTCCCTTTTTCTGCAACTACTTATAGCTGAAAAATTTTTAAATAAAATAATATTCAGTACATGCTAAGATTAGCCTACCCTCTATATATGACAAAATAAATATATGAAAAAAGATGGAGACCATTCAATAGAGTCAAATTGTCCAAAAAGGTACAAATAGAGCCTGATTTGATTTTAAAATTTAAAAAAAAATAAGAGAGAGACATTTATTTCCTAGTTTCCTCTAAATTTCTCTGGAGTAACTTTAAAAAAGTACATTAATGAAAGATAAGATTATAAGACTTTTTTTTTTCTGCATGCTAATGGATAACTTCAGTAGAGTTCAGTTCAGTCACTCAGTCGTGCCCGACTCTTTGCAACCCCAAGACTGCAGCACGCCAGGCAACCCTGTGCATCACCAACTCCTAGAGTTTACTCAAACTCATGTCCATTGAGTCGGTGGTGCCATCCAACCATCTCATCCTCTGTCATCCCCTTCTCCTTTCACCTTCAATCTTCCCAGCATCACTGTCTTTTCAAATGAGTCAGTTCTTCGCCTCAGGGGGCCAAAGTATTGGAGTTTCAGCTTCAGCATCAATCCTTCCAATGAACATTCAGGATTTATTTCCTTTAGGATGGACTGGTTGGAACTCCTTGAAGTCCAAGGGACTCTAAAGAGTCCTCCAACACTACAGTTCAGAAGCATCAATTCTTCGGTGCTCAGCTTTTTTATCAGTCCAACTCTCACATCCACACATGATGAAAAACCATAGCCTTGACCAGATGAACCTTTGTTGTCAAAGTAATGTCTCTGCTTTTTAATATGCTGTCTAGGTTGGTCATAACTTTTCTTCCAAGGAGTAAACATCTTTTAACTTCATGGCTGCAGTCACCATCTGCAGTGATTTTGCAGCCCCCTCAAAATAAAGTCTGTTACTGTTTCTACTGTTTCTCCATCTATTTGCCATGAAGTGATGGGACCAGATACCATGATATTAATTTTCTGAATGTTTAGCTTTAAGCCAATATATTCACTCTCCTCTTTCACTTTCATCAAGAGGCTCTTTAGCACTTCTTCACTTTCTGCCATATGGGTGGTGTCATCTGCATATCTGAGGTTATTGATATTTCTCCCAGAAATCTTGATTCCAGCTTGTGCTTCCTCCAGCACAGCGTTTCTCATGATGTACTCTGCATAGAATTTAAATAAGCAGGGTGACAATATACAGCCTTGATGTATTCCTTTTCCTATTTGGAACCAGTCTGTTGTTCCATGTCCAGTTCTCACAGTTGCTTCTTGACCTGCATACAGATTTCTCAAGAGGCAGGTCAGGTGGTCTGGTATTCCCATCTCTTGAAGAATTTTCCAGCTTGTTGTATCCACACAGTCTTTGCCATATTCAATAAAGCAGAAATAGATATTTTTCTGGAACTCTCTTGCTTTTTCAATGATCCAGCGGATGTTGGCAATTTGATCTCTGGTTCTTCTGCCTTTTCCAAAACCAGCTTAAATATCTGGAACTTCACTGTTCACATATTGCTGAAGCCTGACTTGGAGAATTTTGAGCATTACTTTGCTAGCCTGTGAAATGACTGCAATTGTGCGGTAGTTTGAGCATTCTTTGGCATTGCCTTTCTTAGGGGTTGGAATAAAAACTGACCTTTTCTAGTCCTGTGGCCACTGCTGAGTTTTCCAAATTTGCTGGCATATTGAGTGCAGCACTTTCACAGCATCATCTTTTAGGATTTGAAATAGCTCAACTGGAATTCCATCACCTCCACTAGCTTTGTTCATGGTGATGCTTCCTAACTCCCAGTGGACTTTGCATTCCAGGATGTCTGGCTCTAGGTGAGTGATCACACCATCATGATTATCTGGGTCATGAAGATCTTTTTTGTACAGTTCTTCTGTGTATTCTTGCCACCTCTTCTTAATATCTTCTGCTTCTGTTTGGTCCATACCATTTCTGTCCTTTATTGAGCCCATCTT